>NC_135806.1:95702190-95909083 GCF_964213995.1 Mustelus asterias | reverse complement strand
ACCGTGAATACCGAGGTAAAATATTCATTCAGCACCTCTGCTATTTCTTCTGGTTCTGTACAGACTTTCTCACCTTCACCTTTTATAGGTCCTATTCCTTCATATCTCATCCTTTTACTCTTCACATATTTATAGGACGCCTTAGGGTTCTCCTTAATCTTACCTGCCAAGGCCTTCTCGTGACCCCTTCTGGTTCTCCTAATTTCTTAAGTCCCTTCCTACAAGGGATCCCTATCATCACCTAGCTCTCTGAATCTTTTGTACGCTTTCCTTTTCTTTCTCACTAGGTTCAGCGCAGCTTTCGTGCACCACGGTTCCCGTATCCTACCAACACTTCCCTGTCTCATCGGAACGTTGTCAGGCAGAACTCCAGACAAACATTCTTTGAAAATCTGCCACCTTACTTCAGTACTTTTCCTCGAATGCCTCCTTCCAATTTACGCCTCTAATCTCCTGCCTGATGGCTTCATATTTCCCCTTACTCCAGATAAACGCTTATCTTATTGAATGCAGAGAAGACTCAGGCCAAATAGCCTCTTCCTACTTCTATTTTTTAATCTTTTTAAAGGGAAAGTTTAAAAAAAGTTTAACACTTAATAAAGCTATAACAATTAAAACCAGGAGGAATGAAACTCCTCAGTTATAATTGTTAATTTTCAGTGCCATAGAGGTTGATTGGCTGTAATTGATACTTGTCATTAAACATGTACTTAGACTTGAAGTAGCAAATGTTACCTTTCTGTGCCAAGTTTCATTTGGCTTTATCATGGAAATAGAGCATCACACCTTTCAATGCATTTCAGTGATGAAGCAGACTACTCAAGCCAGTGGCTCCACTGCGCAAATTTGGATATTCAAGCTTAACCACGCATTTGTCCCTCCTGATACTGCTGAATTAAATACACGTAAGTACCAAAAGGACCATTTGGCATCATCATTATTTTGAAAGAAAAATATGGCCCAATATATCAGAGTGAGGCCATCTTAGAATGTTTAGATCTGACTGGCCAAAAATGTATTTTTTTTTCAATCAAACTCTTGGTTCAGTGGTAACACATTCTTCGTGTAAAAGGTTTACCCCAGAGTGTACATATAGGCAGTTTTGAAGTATTAAACCCCTTTTCATAAAATATCTAAAGTTCCGAATTCATAATTTTTAACAACGACATCCTAACATCCTAACGACATTTTAACAACAACAACTAACATGGTACAAAAAACAAGAATTTATAAATCCCGTAGAATTTATTAAGCAAGACTTTACATATGCTTAACAAAATACAGTGGAGACAACATGGAATGCTCTTATATCGCAAGGTCCCAGGATTCCTCAAATGCTGCCAGCATAGGCGATGCCTTTCCTCTTCTGTCTCTGAAGTGATGCTATGTTGAACTGTGTCTGAGAAGAATTATATCACAGAAGTCATTGTTGAACTATGCACACACAGAATTTGAACGGCACGGTGGCACAGTCGTTAGCACTGCTGCCTCACAGTGTCAGGGATCCAGGTTTGATTCCTGGCTTAGGTCACTGTCTATGTGGAGGTTGCACATTCTCCCTGTGTCTGCATGGGTTTCCTCCGGGTGCTCCGGTTTCCTCCCACAGTCCAAAGATGTGCAGGTTAGGTTGATTGGCCATGCTAAATTGACCCTAGTGTCAGGGGGATTAGCAGGGTAAATTTGTGAGAGAGAGAGTGTGTGTGTGTGTGTGTGTGTGTGTGTGTGAGAGATGGATGGGTGGTGGTCGGTGCAGACTCGATGGGCTGAATGGCCTTCTATGATTTGATTTTCCAACTTTGATCCTTACTCCTGACTGTTCCTCATGCCTTATTTGCTAATAATCCAAATTACTGACTTTCATTGGTTTAGAGTAAGGGTCATCTGGTGTCGCCCTACCTCCGTAACTAGAGCCTTGTAGACTAAAGACAAATATCTATCCCTTATTCCCTGGATCTCCAGAGGCACATTCCATTATGAAGAAAAGACACATCTTTGTAGACACAGATCAGTTGTATAAACAATACCTGGGATTTTAATGCCTGGAAACATCGTAGGCACCATGAAAAATTTGATGAGATAGTGAAAAGTCCATTGACTTTGGGATTTTCCAGTCCCCCACCCAATGTTACATCCTCTTATCAATAAAATAACCTATCATAAACATTCACATCAACATACCCATTCCCATGGACACTAAAGCCATTAAGAACAAATGTTAATAACACTTACTACCATAATGTCAGAAAAATAATGTTTCCCTCTAATGCAGATGTTTTGCCCTACAGATACGGTTAATCAGTTAACCTAAAAATACATGGCTCTTTATTGAAGATAAGTGTCATCCTAAGTTCAAGCGACTGATCTCAGACCTTTTTGGTTCTTGGGTTTGATTTGATTTATTGTTGTCACATGTATTAGCATACAGTGAAAAGTATTGTTTCTTGCGCGCAATACAGACAAAGCATACCATTCATAGAGAAGGAAAGGAGAGAGTGCAGAATGTAGTGTTACAGTCTTAGCTAGGGTGCAGAGAAAGATCAGCTTAATGCAAGGTAGGTCCATTCAAAAGCCTGATGGCAGCAGGGAAGAAGCTGTTTGAGTCGGTTGGTACTTGACCTCAGACTTTTGTTGTTTTGGTTATTGCTTCAAAGCTGACAAAGAAGATCTCAATTGCACAATGTAATTGAAGCCAATACAATTTCTTGAATCCAGACTTTTTGGTAACTTTAAAGTAATAAAATCCATCAACACCAGTTCCTCCTAAACAGTTGTCTTAACTGTAAAGTTTTGGGATAAAACAATTTCTGTATCAAGAACCAGTTTCAAAGTCACATTATCAATAGAACATAGAACAGTACAGCACAGAACAGGCCCTTCGGCCCACGATGTTGTGCCGAGCTTTATCTGAAACCAAGATCAAGCTATCCCACTCCCTATCATCCTGGTGTGCTCCATGTGCCTATCCAATAACCGCTTAAATGTTCCTAAAGTGTCTGACTCCACTATCACTGCAGGCAGTCCATTCCACACCCCAACCACTCTCTGCGTAAAGAACCTACCTCTGATATCCTTCCTGTATCTCCCACCACGAACCCTATAGTTACGCCCCCTTGTAATAGCTCCATCCACCCGAGGAAATAGTCTTTGAACGTTCACTCTATCTATCCCCTTCATCATTTTATAAACCTCTATTAAGTCTCCCCTCAGCCTCCTCCGCTCCAGAGAGAACAGCCCTAGCTCCCGCAACCTTTCCTCATAAGACTTACCCTCCAAACCAGACAGCATCCTGGTAAATCTCCTCTGCACTCTTTCCAGCGCTTCCACATCCTTCCTATAGTGAGGTGACCAGAACTGCACACAATACTCCAAATGTGGTCTCACCAAGGTCCTGTACAGTTGCAGCATAACCCCACGGCTCTTAAACTCCAACCCCCTGTTAATAAAAGCGAACACACTATAGGCCTTCTTCACAGCTCTATCCACTTGAGTGGCAACCTTTAGAGATCTGTGGATATGACCATTGATATACAATAGAGGGTAGATGATGGTCTTTGACACAACCTGTGGATAATTAATCTTGTCAGCTTTCCTTTGTTACATTACACACCTGGAGATGTAGAGTCTAGGTGTACATTTCTGTGTTTCGGAGTAAGCTTTGAACAAAGGCAGCCTGAATATCACCCAAATGCATGATCTAGGTATGTCCATTCAGGTATCCCTCCCCCCACTCCTCCTCGTCTTCTGTAATGAGGTCTGTAGTCAAGTGGCCCTAGTATTTATTAGTCACAAGTAAGGCTTACATTAACATTGCAATGAAGTTACTGTGAAATTCCCCTAGTCTCCACAGTCCGGCGCCTGTTCGGGTCAATGTACCTAACCAGCACGTCTTGCAGAATGTGGGAGGAAACCGGAGCACCCGGAGGAAACCCACGCAGACACGGGGAGAACATGCAAACTCCACACAGTGACCCAAGCCAGTAATCAAACCCGGGACCCTGGCGCTGTGAAGCATTTGCTACCAAATAATGGCATTTGCTACCAAATAAACCTGTTGGACTTTAACCTGGTGTTGTTAAAACTCTTGCTGTGAAGCAGCAGTGCTCGCCACTGCTACTGTGCCATCCTGTAGAACACAGACTGATCATCAGTGACCAGATTATTACTGAGTAAATGTTGCTTCATATGATAGCACTGTAAATGACACCTTCCATCATCTTCCACTCCTTCATAGACTGTGACACTGTCGTCACATGTAGGCCTTTCTGAGGGACTAGCTGGTTTCACGTACGGCAGTCAGAACGTGCCATCCCACAAATTACCACTTCTACCAGGGCAGCACGGTGGAAGTGATTAACACTGCTGCCTCACAGCGCCAGGGACCTAGGTTCAATTCCGGCCTCAGGTCACTGTCTGTGTGGAGTTTGCACATTCTTCCCATGTCTGCATGAGTTTCCTCCCACAGTCCAAAGATGTGCAGGTTAGGTTGATTGGTCCTGATAAATTGCCCCTTAGTGTCAGGGGTATTAGGAGGGTAAATATATGGGATTACAGGGATAGGACCTGGGTGGGATTGTTGTTGATGCAGGATGGATGGGTCAAATGGCCTCTCCGCACTGTAGATTTTATTACCATGGAAGGATTTGAATTCTGGACTGTTAATCCAGCACCATAACCATGAGGCTGCTATTGTATTGTCTTGCCTGTTAATAACAAGGAACGGCTTTGAGGTCTCCAAATTTTTTTCGGAATTTTACCAGCCTATTGTGATATTGCCAATCTAATTGTCTCTCTTTAAATTTGATGTGCGAACAATTTTCTAATATCACCATGACAGCTCTCCCTCTACTTAGCCGGTACTGTAAATAATTATGCAAATGACTTTACACCAGAGAATTGAGCACTATTTTCACTTGACCTTTTAGATATGAATTGTAACTATTCTTGGAATTGATTTGGATCTCGAGACCAAAATCTGCCCCCTTTGCTCTGGAAATATGGAAAATAAAATCAGAATTTTAAAACAATAATTAACATAAACTGTACCTCTGCCATTAAATTGTAAAGTTAGATAAGATAGAAAAAGAAATACCTAAAGTGTAAGATTTTACAATGCTTTGGAAAATAAATGCTGGGAGGAATATTCACTTTCAATGCCTGGGCATTAAGGTGGTGGTGTAGATCTGCCATCTGTTATAAAACTGTATAACAGGCAAGCAATGGCCTCTACTGTACTACTGCCCAGGGATTGAAGGTGAAAATTATCCAATTATGTCTATAAGAAACAAATTATTTTAAGTGACAATACTGCTCAATCTAAAATTTGATTTCTCACCAGATATTTCTGCACAGGCTAGTTTCAAACTAAACACTTCCAAAATACCTCAAACAGACATAAAATACCATAATAATACATTGGCCAGGACATCAACTGTAAGCAAAATATACAGCTGCATCCCAAATCCCATTCGGCAAAGAACCTCTTGAAAGAAAAAGAAAAATACTCAGCAGATCAGGCAGATTAGTGGAGAGAAATACTGACCATCTTTTGCTGGGAAAACCGTATCTTCATAAACTGTATTTTTAGCATAATATTTGGAAGAACATTGCATTATTTGGACACTTTATTTCATTTAATAAAAAGCTCATGGCCGGAATTTTGCCGCGCCGCCCACCATGGGAATCGGAGCGGGTGAGGGGCGGAACATTGAAAGGTCCAATGACCTTGGGCAGGATTTTACGGTTTTGGGACGAGCAAGGCCGTAAAGTCCCACCCAACAAGTTCACTTTTGGACTGGGAGCAAGAATGCCTTTTCCAAGAAATCAGCTGACCAGCATGGTACTTGAGAGCGGAAGAGCTGTATTCTTATTTGCGCTGCAATTCGTTTAAGGGGGAAAAAACTGATTTAAATGCCAAGGCTAGTGATTTATTAGAAACATAATGATAGAGATGAGCTTTTAAGTTTTGAACTGGCTTTTGAATTCAGACTGAACTGCCCAGCTTGCATTCTCCTTGCCTTGCCTGAGATAGAGTGGTTAACAGTATCCAGCTAGGAAACCTCCTCTCAATGGAACCTTTCTGTCTTTAGGAACCTTTCTGTCTTTAGGAAACCTGAGAGACTGAAACATTGGATTGATCTGGCTATATTCTCTTCCATGCTGAACCTACATTGCTGAGAATCTTCTGGCCTCTCCTGGGACTAGCAATCTGTCTGAGGGAACTCTGATCAATGACTGTGAACTATAGTTATATTTCCAGATTACAATTGTGTGTTAATCAGTTCATGCAACTTGTTTTTAAAAAAGGTATGTTTTATAATAAATTAATCATTGAGTTTATTGAAGGAAGCCTGGTTACAGTCTCTTTTATTCTGGATCTAAGGTAACAAAGCTGAATACTTGACCATATTGGTGAGTGAGTTAAACTTTTAAACTATTGATGTGACCTGAGGAGTAGTGAGGCTAGATAATCTGGTCACATCACCTGTCCTGGTCATAAGAATTTCAGGTTGATCAGAACTGTCATACCTCAAAGGAGGAACTGTTAGCCTCTGCTAAATAGTCATCGATTTGCCAGACAATGACACCACCCTTGTCATCAGGTTTGATTATGAAGTCTTCAGACCCAATCCAAAGTAAAAAGAGAATGGAAGTTGTTCCAAAGTTGCTCAACGTTCCAAAGTCGACTGACTGCAAGTTTTCCTCAAAGTCCACTTGAAATATAATACAAGAGTCATTGGTTGTTTCCGAGACTAGTGTTCAGAAACCAAGCTATTTCCACCATTTATCCTCTCCACTTGAAACATGACTTTTAACCATCAGGTAAAATTCCTCTTTTTTTGTATGTGATTTAGGGTATTTAGATGAAATAATTACTGTACTTTTATATTTCATATTGTATGCTAATAAGCTTTGCCTTTCTACTTGACAAATCTGATTTTATTATAAACCAATAATTCTGTTGTTTATTGAAGAAACTTGGGGATTGAATGGTCATTCTGAGATTAATAGGTAAAGCACACGGTTGACTTATAGCTAGCTGAAAAAAATCATTGAAATGTATGTTGTGACCCATGAAGTAGTGGAATTGGAGACAGGCAGCTTTCTTCCTATCTCGGTTATAACATAATTAGGGGCCCATAAGATTTAACCTGAGACAAAAACGCATAATTGGGAAAGGGTAAAAGGGAACAACCAGGTTTCTTCTGCATTAGATTAAAGTTTATACTAGCAGAATGGCTATTGTTAATGCACATCCATGCTGACTCCAGTAAGAAAGATGCCATTTTGTGCTTTAATGAGTGTCAACTGGCAAAAATCAGGACTTCGGCCCATCACCAGGAGGAAGTCCCTTCCTTAGAGAGCTGCTGCATAATCTGATTGACTGGCATCTCTCCAGTCATTCCAGGAAAATCTGTAGCAGTCAGAAGAGGCACTGCAGCTAGCTGCCTAGAACTAGGTAGAAGAAAGGTAAGTGATAGTGGTCAAGAGGGGGTGGTAGGCATGTGAAGGTCTGGTGGGTTACAAGGGGGAAGATCGGGGTCTCGGGTTAGGCTGTGGGGAGGGTGGAGGTGTGTGGGGGAGGGAAGTCTGGAAGTCACCAGGCCCTCAGGGGAGGGTGTCTGAGTCAGAAAGGAACTAACATAAAAACATAGAAGATAGGAGCAGGAAGTGGCCCTTTGAGCATGCTCCGCCATTCGTTACGATCTTGGCTGATCCTCCTTTTTCCCCATAACCTTTGATTCCACTCGCCCCTAATAATGGAGCTCCCTCTCCCCCGCCCGGCCCAAGATTGAACTTTGTTCAATTTCTGTTTTCCCCCTTGATCAATCGTCTGCCCACCAGCCTAGATGCTATTGGTCCTGCTGAGTTTTTCCATTTTTTCTGTTCTCGTTTCAGATTCCAGCATCCACAGTATTGCTTAAATGTCAGAATGGCTATTATTGATGCAAATAAGGCTTTGAAGTAGCCCGTTAAATGATCTCCAGTGAGAGAATCTAACCATCTCTCAACCTTCAGTGGCATTACCATTGTTGAATCCCCTGCCGTCAACATCATGGGGGTTACGATTGACCAAAAACGGAACTGGATTAGCCAAAGAAATATTGTGGCTACAAGAGCTGGTTAGAAGCTAGGAATGCTAGAAATGTCGGCCTTTGTCACACCAGGCAGTCTTTTTCAATGCAAAGTGATACCATTCGGACTAAAAGTTCACCAGCAACTTTTCAGACACCAACAAACAAAGCGGTAATCAATGTTCCTAATTGTAGATTATTTGGAAGTACTGATGTATAGTGATACTTGGAAAGACCATTTTAAACAATTAGAAGCTCTGTTTAAAAAAAAACTACAATCAGCTGATTTGATAATAAACCTTGCTAAAATTGAGTTTGCAAAAGTGTGGGTAACATACCTTGGGCATATAGGGCAAAGACAAGTACTGCCAAGAACAGTAGAAGTGCAGACATCGGTAAAGTTCCCTGCCCCTAAAAGTAAGCAAGAGATCATGAGGTTTTTGTGGGGATGTGTCCTACCACAAATCTGTACCAAATTTCAACACTTTTTTGCTGCAAACGAAAGCCAAGGTGGTGTGGTCAAGGGAGTGCCCAAGCACCTTTTTAAAGGCTGAAAGCAATTTTGATCAATGAACCAGTATTGGCAGGTTCAAATTTCACTTAACCCTTCAAAGTAGTAATTGGTGATAGTGACCAGGGTGGGGGATGTGGTCCTCTTACACGAAGGCGAATTACACATAGAAAGACCAGTGGGTTACTTTTTCATGAAGCTAAATCGACAACAATAAAGGTACTCTACATTGGAAAAGGAAACCTGGGCTTGCTATTAGTTTTTAAACATTTTGATGTGTATGTCCACCATGGATTCAGAGAAACACTGTTAGGTCATAAGAAATAGGAACAGGAGGAGACTGCTTGGCCCTCCAGCCTGCTCCGTCATTCAATAGGATCAGTGGTATATACTAACACTATTACCTCGCCTTTGTGGAAAAAAATTAAAAAGTAAAATGTCAGACTATTTCGATGGAGTTTATTTTACAGCTTCATCATTTAAAGATTGTTCTTCCCCACAATGTGGACAATGTAATTGCCGATGCTTCATCTAGAATTTAACTTTGCTTATGATTGTTTAATGGCAAAAATGATATGGAGAATAACTATTAGGTTTGCATAAAAAGTGAATGAATGTTGGATATGTTTTAATATTTTTGCTTTTTTACATTTTATAATGAAACTCGTATGTTAATTCTTCTAAGGCGGTATCATCAAACTTTAATCATGAAAAATGGTTCATCTTCAAAGACTAAGAACATTTTCGAAGTATTTGTGTTTTTTAAAAGGCATTTGCCATAATGTTGTGCCTGCATTCACCACAAACAGCAAAGTCTCGCAAGCTTTGGGAAACAACACTCTTGCTAGTGAAAGCTCGTTTTCCGATTCTTGCCACCCCCTGCCTGTGACATAGAGAGGTGGGAATCTCATTTTAATAAATTATAATTAAAGGGCTTCCCTGCCATATAGACCCCCCCACCTCCCCCCCCCCCCCCCCCACATTTGGAACACCCCCTCACCAGTGTAACTTCATGTAGGCAAGGTAAACAACTGCTTTTGCGAAGTATGCCACGGGGTACACAGTTAAGTATAGCTCTTGGAGGTGTGGGGGGGGGGGGGTGGAGGAACATGCCTGGGCAGTATCCTGTCCACTGGCACTGCCTCCTGGCACTGTCAGGAGGAAGTGCCAGAGGCCCTCTGTTGAGCTACATGATGGGGGAGGTTCCCCTTATGTGCAGGGGGGGTGGGCGGGGAGTTGCCACTGCATGTTAGATGGGCTTTCCCTTGTCCATGGTGGGTGGGATGTATTTTCTTTATCGCAGGTTTAAAAAAGGTACCCCAGTGTTGTTGGCCCCATCCCACCAGTGTCGGTCGTGTCAGGAGATTTCTTCTGTACAGAGTGCTGTAAAATGTGGTGAGGAAAGGCAGCCATGCAGCCTATAGACCATAAGACATGGGAGAAGAATTAGGTCACTCGGCCCATTGAGTGATCTGTCATTCAATCATGGCTGATATTTTTCTCATCCCCATTAGAACAAAGAAAATTATAGCCCAGGAACAGGCCCTTCGGCCCTCCAAACCTGCACCGACATGCTGCCCGACTTAACTAAAAACCCCTGCCCTTCCGGGGACCATATCCCTTTATTCCCATCCTATTCATGTACTTGTCAAGACGTCCCTTAAAAGTCACTACCGTATCCGCTTCCACTACCTCTCCCGGCAACAAGTTCCAGGCACCCAGTACTCAGTGTAAAATATCTGCCTCGTACATCTCCTTTAAACCTTATCCCTCGCACCTTAAACCTATGCCCCCTAGTAATTGACTCTTCCACCTTGGGAAAAAGCTTCTGACTATCCACTCTGTCCATGCCTCTCATAATCTTGTAGACTTCTATCAAGTCGCCCCTCAACCTCCGTCGCTCCAGTGAGAACAAACCAAGTTTCTCCCACCTTTCCTCATAGCTAATGCCTTCCATACCAGGCAACATACTGGTAAATCTTTTCTGCACCCTCTCCAAAGCCTCCACATCCTTCTGGTAGTGTGGTGACCAGAATTGAACACTATATTCTAAGTGCAGCCTAACTAAGGTTCTATAAAGCTGCAACATGACTTGCCAATTTTTAAACTCCATGCCCCGGCCAATGAAGGCAAGCAAGCAGTACGCCGCCTTGACTATCTTTTCCACCTGCATTGTCACTTTCAGTGACCTGTGTACCTGTACACCCAGATCCCTTTGCCCATCAATACTCTTAAGGATTCTGCCATTTATTGTATATTTCCTATCGGTATTAGACCTTCCAAAATGCATTACCTCACATTTGTCCAGATTAAACTCCACCTGCCATCTCTACGCCCAAGTCTCCAACTGATCTATATCCTGCTGTGTCTTCTGATGGTCCTCATTGCTATCCGCAAATCCACCAACCTTTGTATTGTCTGCAAACTTACTAATCAATCCAGTTACATTTTCCTCATATATATTACAAACAGCAAAGGTCCCAGCACTGATCCCTGAGGAACGCCACTTGTCACAGCCCTCCATTCAGAAAGGCACCCCTCCACTGCTACCCTCTGTCTTCTTTGACCGAGCCAGTTTTGTACCCACCTTGCCAGCACACCTCTGATCCCATGCGACTTCACCTTCTGCACCAGTCTGCCATGAGGAACCTTGTCAAAGGCCTTACTGAAGTCCATATAGACAACATCCACTTGCCTTTTCCCCATAACCCTTGATCCCCTTATTAATCAAGAACCTATCTATCCCTGTCTAAAGACACTCTGACCTGGCCTCCACAGCCTTCTGCGGCAAAGATTTCCACAGATTCACCACTCTCTAGTTGAAGAAATTCTTCCTCATCTCTGTTTTAAAGGATTGACCCTTCAGCCTGAGGTTGTGCCCTCTGGTTCTAGTTTTTCCTACTAGTGGAAACATCCTCTCCATGTCCACTCTATCCAGGCCTCGCAGTATCCTGCAAGTTTCAATGAGATTCCCCCTGTCATCCTTCCAAACTCAACGAGTACAGACCCAGAGTCCTCAACCGTTCCTCGTACGACAAGTTCTTCATTCCAGGGATCATTCGTGTGAACCTCCTCTGGACCCTTTCCAAGGCCAGCACATCCTTCCTTAGATATCAAGCCCAAAACTGCTCACAACACTCCAGATGGGGTCTGACCAGAGCCTTATACAGCCTTAGAAGTACATCCCTGCTCTTGTATTCTAGCCCTCACAACATGAATGCTAGTGTTCTCACCTCAGCCAACACTCCATGCAAATAATGGAAAATTCTGTCCACTGTCCTTTTAAAGTGTTCATGTAAGGACTCTTGTGCTACTGTTCCTAGTAAGCTGTTTTTACTTTGGAAGGAAAAACAAGGCAGATCAACTGTTTGACAACAGCCCATGAAGGTTTAGATACACTCCAAATCAAAAAAGTGGATGGAAGTTGCTCCAAGGTCACACTACATTCTGAAATCAATTGACTGCAGGTTTTCCTCAAATTTCACCTTGAAAAGTAGTGCAAGAGTATTGTGCATATGTCTGGCAAAAGTTGTCATGCACCCATCTTGCTGATTCTCAGTTTAAGGCACAAAATGCACAATCGTAACTAGAGCCTTCTACTCAACATTTCTCTCCTGGCTTCCTGTCCTTGCAAACATCATTCTCCCACGTATCTGCTGACTGGTGAAAACCCACAAACTGGTTGAAACCATCCATGCTGCACCTCACTTCCTACGCTGACCTGTTTGACACATCTACTGCCTGCTTTCCATCTTGGCATCCAATATGAAACTACCTTCCTGAGCAACTACCAGCAGACATCCATTTTATTAAGGAATAGGAAACACAGGAGGTCACTAACAAATTAGTGACAAACCTCATCTGTCGAATGGCAGGCTTTGAACCACCACAGTGAGAATAATTGTTGCTAAACAGGTTCAAGACAGGCCAGAGCTCCTATGCAGCCAACCTCCACCACTGGAGCCTCCGTACAAATTTCTTATGAAGTTCTGGTAAGATACAAACAATGCTACACGTTTGTGTGGAGTGTCACCTCCACAGATTAAGTGATGGACTAATCATGTCATGGTTTTGGGCATTTGCATTTGCTAAATAATAAAGTACTCTGCACCTTGGTATTCCTCCGTGATATTATCCTCATGGTCCGCTGACACTTGTCAATTTAGTTTAATCCCTCCCCAATAGCATGAGCAAAATAACTCAGTCCAGGCTGTTTATACAACCCATTAAGCCTGTACTAGTCCAATCCCCCCTTGATCTGCTCCCAATGACCCAGGAATCTAAAGCCCTCCCTCTGTCACCATCTTTTCAGTAAGAAGTCTCACAGCACCAGGTTAAAGTCCAACAGGTTTATTTGGCAGCACTAGCTTTCGGAGCCTCAAGCTCCTTCAGGTGAGTGAGGACTTGTGTTCACAAACGGGGCATATAAAGACACAAACTCAATTTACAAGATAGTGGTTGGAATGCTAATCTTTACAGGTAATCAAGTCTTAAAGGTACAGACAATGTGAGTGGAGAGAGGGTTAAGCACAGGTTAAAGAGATGTGTATTGTCTCCAGCCAGGACAGTTATTGAGATTTTGCAAGCCCAGGCAAGTCGTGGGGGTTACAGATAGTGTGACATGAACCCAAGATCCCAGTTCAGGCCGTTCTCATGTGTGCGAAACTTTGCTATCCATCTCTGCTCAGCGATTCTGCATTGTCGTGTGTTGTGAAGGCCGCCTTGGAGAACGCTTACCCGAAGATCAGAGGCTGAATGCCCGTGACTGCTGAAGTGTTCCCCGACTGGAAGGGAACACTCCTGCCTGGTGATTGTTGGGCGGTGTTCATTCATTCATTGTCATAGCGTCTGCATGGTCTCCCCAATGTACCATGCCTCAGGACATCCTTTCCTGCAGCGTATCAGGTAGACAGCATTGGTCGAGTCGCAAGAGTATGTACCGTGTACCTGGTGGATGGTATTCTTACGTGAGATGATGGCATCCGTGTCGATGATCCGGCACATCTTGTAGAGGTTGCTGTGGCAGGGTTGTGTGATGTCGTGGTCACTGTTCTCCTGAAGGCTGGGTAGTTTGCTGCGGACAATGGTTGGTCTGTTTGAGGTTGTGTGGTTGTTTGAAGGCAAGAAGTGGGGGTGTGGGGATGGCCTTGGCGAGATGTTCGTCTTCATCGATGACATGTTGAAGGCTCTGGAGAAGATGTCATAGCTTCTCCGCTCCGGGGAAATACTGGACAACAAAGGGTACTCCGTCCGCCATGTCTCATGTTTGTCTTCTGAGGAGGTCGGTGCGGTTTTTCGCTGTGGCACATGGGAACTGTCGATCGATGAGTCAAACGCCATATCCTGTTCTTATGAGAGCATCTTTCAGCGTCTGGAGATATCTGTTGCGATCCTTTGTATACGGAGGGCTTGTCCGTAGGGGATGGCTTCTTTAACGTGTTTAGGGTGGAAGCTGGAGAAGTGAAGCATCGTGAGGTTATCCATGGGCTTGCGGTAAAGTGAAGTGCTGAGGTGACCGTCCTTACACAAGTGAACACAAGTCCTCACTCACCTGAAGAAGGAGCTCGAGGCTCCGAAAGCTAGTGCTGCCAAATAAACCTGTTGGACTTTCACCTGGTGTTGTGAGACTTCTTACTGTGCTTACCCCAGTCCAACGCCGGCATCGCCACATCATGGCTACCATCTTTTCAGCCACTCATTTATCTGTTTCATCCTCCTATTTCTATATTCATTTACATGTGTACTGGGAATAATCTGGAGATTACTACTTGTGAGGTCCTGTTTCCTAACCATCGGAACTCTAGGTTGCATGTGGACCCCCTGGACTGCAGGTTGCCCACCACTGCTCTAGTGGTTGGAGCAGACTTGCCAGTGGTATTAGATAATAAACCTTGTTGGTACTAATAAACCTTATTAGTGCTGATAAACCTTACTGCTGCTAATAAATCTTGCTACTATTTATAAATTAATAAAATCACTTATGCCTATAGCAACCCAATTTAAAATCTTAATTTACCAGTTCCTAATATCTAGCAGATTGAAATAAGAGGAGAAAGCATGATTTGGCTACACTAAGCTCTAATTAGACCACAGCTGGAGTACTATGAGCAATGTTGGGCAAGACACATTAGGAAGGATATATTTACCATGGTGGGAGTGCAGTGCAGCTTTACCAGAATGTGACCTGAGTCTAAGGGTTAAATTATGAGGTGAAATTACACAAATTAGGGTTGTATTCCCTAAAATTTAGAGGATGAAGAGATAGAAGTTTTAAAGATATTAAGGGTACAAAAAGGGCAGACAAACTATTTCTACGGGTTGGGGAGTCTAGGATCAGGGAGCATTATCCAAAAATTTGAGCCAGACCTTTCTGGAGTGAAATTAGGAAATACCTTTCTACTGAAAGGTTTTGGAACTCTTTCAGAATGATATAATGGCTACAGCATGGAAGAGGCATTCAGCTCATTTTGTCAGTGCCTGCTCTCTGCAAGATCAACTCAGCTAGTCCCACAGACCTGCTCTTTCCTTGTAACCCTGCATTTTCATTCCTTTTCAGGTGCTTATCCATTTCCTCTTGAAAACCACAACTGAATCTGCCTTCGCCATATTCTCTGGAAGTGCACTTTCTAAGTGTGAAAAAGTTGGAGCAGTGACATGACATGTTGTCACAATTCCCAATGAAATGGGCATGTGGCTCCGTGATCGTATAGTGGTTAGTAGCCTGCATTTTGGCCGCAGCAATCTCGGTTCAAATCTGAGTCACAGCAGGCTATGCTTCTAAAGATTTTCTGCAGACTCAATCAGCTGAAAGGCCTCTTCTGCACTGCATAATTCTACAATTCTGAGGGCTTTTTCAGAATTGGAGAGTCATTAATTACATGATGTTACATTATTATAGTCTGGTCCTTGAGCACAATGGTGTTCTTTATGGGAACCAGAGACCACTTACGCTCATTATTTGGGAATTTTGTAGGTGTTCAGCAGTAGTTATGATGGGAGAACCCTTGTGGAAATTCTACCCAATTGTGTAGAAAAGAAAGCACCAAGGTATACAAAATTAAAATAAACTGTCTCATTGTGATGTTCCCAGTGGCATAGCTCCCTGCGGTATAAAAATTAAGGATTACCGAAATTTCCTTTGCAATTGGTAATACTCCAAATTTGGGTAGCTGACTCGGATGAAACAGTTTTATCTGGAATATCACTTCCTGTGTGCGCCCATTATTTCTTCTGTGATCCCAGGCTGTCGCTTCATCCTGTTCCACTGATGCATCCCCATTATGGCTGCTAGGACAGAAAACTCCCTTTTAGTATAACTTGGTGGGTCATTTTTGTTTTAAAAACTTTCCCTTTTCTAGACTCGCCACTACGAAGTTACCTTTTGAGTCAACTTAATTTCAGAATGCTGCATAATTGTCAGTAATGATCTATTGATTTAACAAAAATAAGCTTTTTTTAATACATTTTCCTGTTTGACATGCTAAAATCCCGAGAGCAGCAGTAAACAGAGACACAGTAGAAAAACAAGAATGTCGGTACCACTATGATTCTACCAGTTTCACAATTTGAATTAATTTCAAGCAAGGTTATACGCTGGCTGCTTTACCAAACCTGCCATTTTCAAAGTGAGCAGGTTTTTCTGACTACAGGTGCATATTCCTGTTGCCCACAGCCTCATCCTCTATTGAGTAGATTTTACAAGACAGTGACAGGGGTAAGAGACTCTCAGATCTGTCATTCTACATTAAGGTCTACTGGAGAAACTGTAATGAAAATAAACAGAACATATTTTTTAAAGACTTTGTCTGATGCCTACACACTTTTTTAAAAAAAAAACTTAAGAAAAAATGCTACTTTAAAAAACCTATTTCATGAGATGTGGGCATTGCTGGCTAGACCAGCATTTATTACCCATCCCTATTGCCATTGGGTAGGTGGTGGGGAGCTGACTTCTTGAACCACTGGAGGACATATGGTGTAGTTACATATGCAGTGCTGTTCGTAAGGGAGTTCCACAATTTTGTCCCAGGAATAAGTGAGATAGTTCCAAGTCAGGATGGTGTGTGGCTTGGAGGGGAAATTGCAGGTGGTGGTGTTCCCATGCATCTGCTGCCCTTGTCCTTCAAGGTGGTAGAGATTGTAAGTTTGAAAGGCGCTTTCAAAGGAACCTTGGTGAGTTGCTATAGTGCATCTTGTAGATGGTATATACTGCTGCCAATGTGCATCAGTGAGGGTGTGAAGGCTGAAGGTGTTGGATGGGGTGTAAATCACATGGTCTGCTTTGTCTTGGATGGAGTCCAGCTTCTTAGGTGTTGGAGCAGTACTCATCTGGGCAAATGGAGCGTATTCCATCACACTCTTGACTTGAGCTTTGTAGATGGTGGACAGGCTGTAGGGAGTAAGGAGGTGAGTGACTCTCCGTAGAATTCCAAGCCTCTGATTTGTTCTTGATGCCACATTCAGTTTTTGATCAAAAAATATACATAAAACATATATATTTTAAAACTATACAAGCAAATTCTAATATCTAATTGCAGAGTGATTTATTACATAGATATTAAAAGGAGTACAGTAACTGTGGTCACCCAACCACTACAAATGCATTTCCAGCAGGGACATTGGATAGTGTTCAGGAGCTGGAACACTGGCTTCTCTTCCAGCAAGACTGAGGCCAAGACTAAAGTCTGTGCTGCTTTGTTGATAAAGATCTGTGAAATCAATGTAAGATTTTGTGTAAACTGGGTTCTACATGGCACCCTTTAAGCGATTAGGTGGACAATGGAAATAATGTAACTCTAAGCTAACAAAACAAAGTATCAAGTTTTAATGTCTAAAAATCCAACTGATTTCTTCAGAATTGCAATGTAAATCCAACTAAACACATCAGACTTTATGCTTATATAACACAGTTAATAGGCAACTTTCACATCACATAAAATATGTTTAATTACTGATCATGTTCTTATATTGCTTCAAATCTTTTAATATAACATCTACAAATTCAGTTGAATAGAAAACGATAAGTGCAAAGTTGAACTATTTATATGTAGCAAGGTTTTTCATTTGTCTTATATTGCCACACTAAATTTATTTGTCCTTGCTAAAATACATCTTTTGTAGATGTTCTATCATATTCTTTTCTTTGGCTTCAAGAGTTGCTTCAGCTTGCATTTCCCACCTGGAAGATATAATCAAACAATGTTTATAGAAGACTAACAGTAGTTATTGATGCACTTACACATAACCGAAAATAAAGCACTATCCATATATCAGTATCCATTTATTTGTTCGAACGCTTTGAAATTTAAATACACTTCTCATCGGGTTAATATCATTGAAACTAACTTATTGTTAACCATCATTGTCAAGTGTAATTTGAATCTACCTATATTTATTGTTAAAAAGTTAATTTATTTTGGTGCATTGATTGGTTCATAGAAACACAAGATAACTAATTCTAACCTTTCATTGACCGACTGACTACATTTTAACTTTGATCAGTTTTGGCTCAGTTGGTAGCATTCTCCCGTCTGAACTATCAAGTTCTAGAATCAAGTTCCACTCGTACTTAAGCATGAAAATCAAGGCTGACACTTGGCTGAGGTAATGTGGCACTGTTGTTTGGATGCGATGTCTTCTCTCTCAGGTGGATGTAAAAGATCCCATGGCAGTATTTTGAAGAAGAGGGAAGTGCAGTCGAAGTTGTCTACATGGACTTTTAGCAAGGCCTTTAACAAGGTACCGCATGGTAGCTTGTTGCATAGGGTTAAATCTCAATGGGATCCAGGGTGAGGTAGCCAATTGGATACAAAATTGGCTTGACGACAGAAGATAGAGGGTGGTTGTAGAGAGTTTTTCAAACTGGAGGCCTGTGACCAGTGGTGTGCCTCAGGGATCGGTGCTAGGTCCACTGTTATTTGTTATTTATATTAATGATTTGGATGACAATTTAGAAGGCATGGTTAGTAAGTTTGCAGATGACATCAAGATTGATGGCATAGTGGACAATGAAGAAGGTTATCTATGATTACAACGGGATCTTGATCAATTGGTCCAGTGGGCCGATGAATGGCAGATGGAGTTTAATTTAGATAAATGTGAGGTGACGCATTTTGGTAGATCGAATTGGGGCAGAACCTACTCAGTTAATGGTAGGACGTTGGGGAGAGTTAGAGAACAAAGAGAGCTAGGAGTACAGGTTCATAGCTCCTTGAAAGTGGAGTCACAGGTGGACAGGGTGGTGAAGAAGGCATTTGTTTCTTTGGTCAGAACATTGAATACAGGAGTTGGGACATCTTGTTGAAGTTGTTCAAGACATTGGTAAGGCCACACTTGGAATGCTGTGTACGGTTCTGGTCACCCTATTATAGAAAGGATATTATTAAACTAGAAAGATGCAGAAAAGATTTACTAAGATGTTACCGGGACTTAATGGTTTGAGTTCTAAGGAGAGGCTGGATAGACTGGGACTTTTTCCCTGGAGCATAGGAGGCCGAGGGGTGACCTTAAAGGGATCTATAAAATACCAAGGGGCTTGATAAGGTAGATAGTCAACCTCCTTTCCCAACGTAAGGGGAGCCTAAAACTAGAGGTCATAGGTTTAAGGTGAGAGGGAAGAGATACAAAAGGATCCAGAGGGGCAATTTTTTCAATCAGAGGGTGGTGAGTGTCTGGATCGTGCTACCAGAGGTGGTACGATTATGTCTTTTAAAAAAGCATTTAGACAGTTACATGGGTAAGATGGGTATAGAGGATATGGGCCAAATGTGGGCAATTGGGACTAGGTTAGTGGTTTAAAAAAAAACTGGGCGGCATGGACAAGTTGGGCTGAAGGGCCTGTTTCCATGCTGTAAACCTCTATGACTCTTAAGAGCACAGATGAGCCCTTCCATCTAATAATTGTACGCAGCCTGTCAATTTCTGCATGGTCTCACACATACAGTATTGTAAACTTATGAGCAAACTACTTGGCACTTTCCAGGTGGCATCTGCACATGCATACACTGTGTGGAGGGGGGGGGGGGCGGGTGCAGGTACACTCAACCACAATGGTCCCTGGCCTTTGATTTGCCCACTAACAAGTTTCAGATGCTGGTGGGAAATGAGAACAAATAAATTGTGATGGTGGTCCTGCCATTAAATTCAGCAGCATCTCTGGGGTTGGCATCTATAGGTTTTCTGGCTGCTAATGCACCTCAAATTTCCTCCCACTTAGATAACAGAGCCCATTGTTTCCAACTGCATTCTGGTTGTCTGCATCTGATGGATAGCTACCCAGTTCTCTCTGCCTCATCATATCAAAACAAAGAGAGTGACATAAGATTGACCTGCTGACACTTTAAATAAAAAATCTGAATTAATTGCTGCATCATATTACATGAGGCAGGATTGCAATGGCAGTTAATCTAAGAAGCTAGTCAAGTATGAGTTGAGGCCAGACAACAAATGGATTCAGAAGGAAAAACGTGGTCACTTTCTTGACAGAAGTTGGTGGTGTCAATTTTTAAAAATACATTCATTGGATGTAGGCATTGCTAGCTAGACCAGCTTTTACTCCTCATCTCTAATTATCCTTGAGAAGATGGTGGTAAGCTGCCTTCTTGAACCACTGCAGTACATGTGGTGTTGGTATGCCCACAGTGCTGTTAGGGAGGGTGTTCTAGGATTTTGACCCAGCAACAGTGAAGGAATGGCAATATATTTCCAAGACAGGATAGTGAGTGGCTTGAAGGGGAACTTCCGGGTGGTGGTGTTCCCATGGATCTGCTGCCCTTGTCCTTATGGTATTGGTTGGGTGAGTTGCTGCAGTGCATCTTGTAAATGGTATACACTGCTGCCGCTGTGCGTTGGTGATGGAGTGAATGTTTGTGGATGGGGTGCCTTTCAAGTGGGCTGATTGTCCTGGATGGTGTCAAGCTTCTTGAGCGTTGTTGGAGCTGCACTCACCCAGAAAGTGGAGAGTATTCCATCACACTCCTGACTTATGCCTTATGGATGGTCAAAAGCCTTTGAGGAATTAGGTGGTGAGTTACTCGCCGCAGGACTCGTAGTCTTCTGACCTGCTCTTATAGCCAGAGTATTTACGTGGCTAGTCTGGTTCAGTTTTTGGTGAATGGTAATCCCACAGTACATTGATAGTGGGGGACTCAATAATGGTAATCCCATTGAATGCCAGCAGATGATGGTTAGATTCTGTCTTGTTGGAAATTGCTATTGCTTGGCACTTCTGTGGTGTGAATGTTACTTGCCATTTGGCAGCCTAAGCCTGGATATTATCCAGGTAATGCTTCATTTGGACATGGACTGCTTATTATCTGAGGAGTTGCGAATGGCACAAAACATTGTGCAATCTTCTGACCTTATGATGGAAGGAAGGTGCCTGGTAAAGCAGCTGAAGATGGTTGGGCCTAGGACCTACCCTGAGGAACTATTTCAGCGATGACATTACCCTGGAACTGTGATGACTGTCCCCCAACAAAATAACCATCTTTGTGCTAGATTTGTCTCCAACCAGTGGAGTGTTTCCCCCTGGTTACTATAGACTCCAATTTTGATAGGGCTCCTTGATGCCACACTTCTTTAATTCTGCCTTGATGTTAAGGGCTGTCACTTTCACCTCACCCCTGGATTTGAGCTCTTTTCTTCATATTATGGAACTGTCTAGTTACATAATGCCATACATGCTGAAGGAGAATGCTCATACTTCAAGATATATCTTTGTTTTCTTGACTACTTAGAGTGAAATACTTCAGCCACGATTCTCCTGAATTGGGACTAAATGCTCACACCAATGGGAAACCCTCCAAGGTTTCCGCTGGCGTTAGCAGCGTCTATCAGGTGGGATTTTCCGTTAATTTATTCATAGTGGACACACAGGGACAAGCCGCTGACCCGCCCTGCTGTTCCGATCTGTGCTGTGCTGATCTCCGTGCTCAGAGACAGACCCCACTCCCACAAAAACATAAATGGTGGCCCCCACACTGACAGGGTAGCACCACCAACCCCTCATCAAAGAGGGGCATCCTCCCCACCCCCAAATGACAGGTGACCCCTCCCCCCATACCACACTAGCATGTGAGTGACCCAACCCCCCATTCAGGCCTCCTTTCCCCTCAGACACCCCCATTCAGCCTCCCTTTCTCTGTGAGACCCTTCACTCAGGCCCCTTCAGTTCAAGAACCTTGACAGTGCCAACAGTGCACTGCCCTCTGGCTTGACACCTTAAACTCCATGGGGGCTCGAGGAGGTAGGTGCATGGGGCCATTTTCCCCTCTGTTGCTGCTAGGCTGCAGAGAAAGGGTCCTTCAAGGGTTCTGGAGGTTGGGTAAGCTGAAGGCAAGGGGTTGACCTTGCTACTCTCTGCCAGGTGATTTCAGGCAGCCCTGTGATCAATTTCTGCATTCCTACCTGTTAGCTGTGCAAACTACTCCTGCTCCTATTTCTTATGTTCTTATGTTCTTATGTTCTTAAATTCTGAAGTGGCCAGGTAATTTTAACCTCCATGTCCCCACCTGGCAGGATTTTACATCATTGCAGTACTCCATTCGGCAGCAGAGATTTTCTTTTCTCCCTGTCAGAATCTGCAGGTGAGATCAGACCCCTTTGAAATCTGCTAACAGAGGGGAGATGTCAATTTCACCTGGGCAGGCGGTGGGGGGTTCCAGCTGTGCACTCAGCCCTAGTGTGTGCGCACAGCTTTGATTTCTAATTGCTAAGGCTTCCCAGCAAGCAAAGATCATTGAAACCCTCTCCATTGTATTTGTAGCCTTTGATTTGTAACAAGTTCAATGTGCAATGCCTTGAAAAAGATTCAGCTATCAAATTAAGGGATCTCTATCATCCTCCAGCCACCTGTGTTTATTTTGATTTCCCTTTATGGTTGACAAGCACCTGAAGTACCCCATTGATCCTGACCGCAATGTAGACAGAGTCTAATCCTCATTGACAGTTTGTGGTTTCACCCCCAAAGAGGAAGGTGAAAACCACTAACCATTTGCAACATAATGTGAAGAGCTTGATAACTCCAGACAAGTGCTAAAGTATTTGAAGCAAAAATATACAACAAAACTCATAAGGACTGCTCTTTCTATCAAAGGCAACAAAATTTATTTCACAAAAATGTTTTCTGTCAATGATCTAGTACTGTGAAGATGCAAACTGGCAGAGCAGTAGTGCAGATTTGTCAGTGGAAAAGTTTTAAATTAATTCACATATTAAAGTACAATTACTTTGCCAGAGCAATACACAAATGGCTGTATTCATGATTAGGATGTAAACGAGTAAACACTGGGCCTTTTTAATGTTTAACTCGATCCCTGTTTTGAGTAAGTCACCTGCTAAGACATCTTTGTCAAACTAAATCAAAATTCTAACACTATTTTATGGAAGTGTACACATATGTAATACTCTATCAAAGGATATGTTCTGAATTGAAAATACTTAAATGAAAATCTGGCACTTGAATCTATTTGTTTAAAGCTGTAAGCAAGGCAGCTGTCCCAACTGTGCAACACACCACCATGCTGTGCCACACAGATTCAGATCATGACTTGTTAACAATACAATATTAAATAGGGACAACAGGGAGGAGGAAAGGGGGGGGGGGGGGAGGTTGGGAGAAGGGGAAAGTCATGATATATTCACTCTTATTGTATTTCAACAAAGTGGTGGGGTATCCCTGGTCATTTATCCATTCTTTCAGCAAAGCCAGCAACTGACAAGGGCAGAAGTGGAGAAAAATCATAACATATTTTATAAGTTGCAACTCTTGGAGAATTTCAATTGCCAAGTAATGAAGGAACTCCAACTCAGTGCCAGATGAAGTGCACAAGTGACTTTTTAACGAATAAATGTAAGTTCTTCCTTCTCTTGATGTTTGGATGTGCTTGACTGGTGGGAGATGTCAAGATCGGTTGTGGTGCAGGAAGAGAAAATGAGTTCCAAACCTATCATTTGTTGCCTAACTTTTTTGCATATAAAGCTGCGAGTGTTTGATACATTTAATTAAATCTTCTATGAAGTAATACTGAGGGATGTTGAAAATGCTGCAATGATGTTGTGTATATGGACCTTTGGAAGGTGTCTGATCATTGACTTGTGAACAAAACTGAGGACCATGGGAATAAAGGGACTGTGGCAACTCAAGTACAAAATTAACTGAGACAGAAAGCAGAGAGTAATGGCGAATAGTTTATTAGGCTAGAGGAAAGTAAAAATGGTTTTCCCTTGAGGGTCAGTATGAGGATCACTGCTCTTGATTTATATTAATGAACTGGAATTGTGTTTGGAAGTATAATTACAAAGTTTGCAGATGACAGAACAAGGACAACTGATCTGCTACCTCCCTTGCTCTGGTGGACCTCAGTGTCCATCCTGTGTGTGGCCGTTGCTTTGAAAAGCCTGTCAATCCAGTACACTCTTGTTGACACACATGCGAGTTTTCAGTTGCTGCAGCAATGGTCAAGACCTGTATCAATGGCTGACAGACAGGGGAGATGCTGCCAACATCAGCCGAACCACGAGAGGAACCTCCGGATGGACGCAGCTGCTGCTCACACCCTGCCACTAGGACCAGCTGCTCCTCCCTGCTAACTGGTGAGATTCAGCAGCTGGGTGTGTGACCAAGCTCCCAGTTTCTCTGTCCCCTGGCTCTGTGTCCTGGAACTCAGAGTCAGGGCGATGGTGTGCAGGTTGGAGAACATCTCGACAATTGTACTCAATTTGCCCCTCCAGGAGAGTCGCCAGCCTGTCTATGAAGGATGTTTGGTATTCCAAAGCGTGGGTGATGCACTTGGCCTGGATGGACAACTCCAAACTTCAGGTCCAAGCACACAACCCCGCTGGTGTACCAGCCAAATCTTTAGAGACTTTCCGTTGATCATCCAGAATCTGGTGCCTTATGGATGACTCCAGAGGCAAATCATCTGACTCGAAATCAGTCTCCAGATCAACATGGACACTCCTCTGACTGCCAAAGGTCTTCAGTTTTGCATGGGCTCCTTGATGCGACACTCAATCAAATGCTGCCTTGATGCCAAGGGCAGTCACTGTTACCTCATGTCTGGAATAGAGTAAAGAATGAATCAGAACTTAGATCTGGTTGTGGTACCACTTGGCTCTGTCCATTATTTGCTGGTTATGCTGTTTAGCACACCAATAGTCCTATGTTGTAGCTTCACCAAGTTGACACCTCATTTTTAGGTGTGCATAGTATTGCACCTGGCATGCCCTCTTGCACTCTTCATCGATCCCCTGGCTTGGTGGGAATGGTTGGGTGGGGGATATGCTAGATCACAGGTTACATATTGTGGGCGGGTACAATTCTGATATTGCTGATAGCCCACAGTGCCTTATGGATGTCCAGTCTCGAGTTGCTAGATCTGTTTGAAATCTATCCCATTTAGCATGGTGATTGTGCCACACAACACAATGGAGAGCATCCTCAATGTGAAGATGGGACTTTGCCTCCATAAGGACAGATGGTGGTCACTCCTACTGATTCTGTTATGGACAGATGCATCTGTGGCAGGCAGGCTGGTGAGGATGGAGTCAAGTATGTTTTTCCCTTTTGTTGGTTCACTCACCACCTGCCGCAGTCCCAGTCAAGCAGCTATGTCCTTTAGGACTCAACCAGCTCGGTCTGTTGTGATTAACTACTTTTGGTAATGGACATTGAAGTCTATCACCCAGAATACATTTGGCGCCCTTGTCGCTCCCAGTGCTTCCTCCAAGTGGTGTTCAACATGGCGCTGGGGCGCTCCAAGTGCTTCCTCCAAGTGGTGTTCAACATGGCGCCGGGGCGCTCCAAGTGCTTCCTCCAAGTGGTGTTCAACATGGCGCCGGGGGGGCGGGTGGCGGTTGCTGTGGTGGCAGTACATGGTAATCAGCAGGTTTCCTTGCCCGTATTTGACTTGACGACATGGCGTTCACAGTCAATGTTGAGGACTCGCAGGGCAACTCCTTCATGACAGTATACCACTGTTCCGCCGCTTCTGCTGGATCTGCCCTGCCAGTGAGATAGTATATAACCACGGACGGTGATGGTGGTGCCTAGGACATTATCTGTAAGGTAAGAATCCATGAGTATGACTATGTTGGGCTTGACTAGTCTGTGAGACAGTTCTCCCAATTTTGGTACAAGCTCCCAGCTGTTAATAAGGACGACTCTCCAGGGTTGACAGGCCTATTGTTGTTTCAGGTGCCTAGGTCGATGCCAAATAGTCTGCCCGGTTTTATCCATTTTTATTGACTTTGTAGCTGTTTTATACAACTGAGTGGTTTCCTAGGCTATTTCAGCGGGCATTTAAGAGTCAATCACAGGTGGAATTTTCCAGCTGTATGCACCTCAAGACCAGAAATTCCTGCCCGAGCTCAATGGACCTTTAAATGTTCCACCAAATGTTCTGTCTTGCCCACTACAATTCCTGTGCCAAACGGGACAGAAAATTTTCAGCTATGGGTTTGGAGTTACATGTAGGCCAGACCAGGCAAGGGCAACAGATTTCCTTTCCTAAAGGACATTAGTGAACCTAATAGGTTTTTATGACAATCAACGATGGTTTCATGGTCATTGTTAGACTTTTAATTCCAGATTTTTTTCTCGAATATAGTTCAATAGCTTTGTGCTCGAGTGGAACAGCAATTTTATGGTATTGGCTCCCTTACCCCAAAGGCACCTGAAATACATATGACCCCTAAAGCATTAAAATTTTCAGGTGTCTTTAGTGACCTTATGAATGTAATGGAGTGGTCTGACATTTGCTTTAGGATACCTATCAGAAACTGGATGGCATTAAATGGTGCAGTCACCATACCTATTCAACTCAGGATGCCTCAATGGTCACTATTCAGCAGTGCTAAACAACAAATAAAACCATTTGTTTTCAAAACTTGGTTTGGAACAAGGAGCAGAAGGGCACAACATGCACAATGGCTCTTCCAAATGATTGAAATGAGACGTGAGGGGCAATTTTGTGGGACCTTTAAGCCTCCAGGTTTGGATTAACTTTGTGGGTTATCTTTAGCTTTTCAACCACAGTTTCTTCTCTGTCACAACTTTCAGAAAAAGCAAGATATTTTCTCAGATTTGGGAAATGCTAGCAAAGCTGCATTTATTTCCTATTTGTAGTTGCCCTAAGAAGGTGTTGTGAGCTTTTTCCATAAGAACTAAGAGCAGGAGTAGGCCATCTGGCCCCTCGAGCCTGCTCCGCCATTCAATAAGATCATGGCTGATCTTTTCGTGGACTCAGCTCCATTTACCCGCCCGCTCACCATAGCACTTAATTCCTTTACTGTTCAAAAATTTATCTATCCTTGCCTTAAAAGCATTCAATGAGGTAGCCTCAACTGCTTCACTGGGCAGGGAATTCCACAGATTCACAACCCTTTGTGTGAAGAAGTTCCGCCTCAACTCAGTCCTAAATCTGCTCCCCCTTATTTTGAGGCCATGCCCTCTAGTTCTAGTTTCACCAGCCAGTGAAAACAACTTCCCTGCTTCTATTTTATCTATTCCCTTCATAATCTTATATGTTTCTATAAGATCTCCCCTCATTCTTCTGAATTCCAATGAATATAGCCACTGTAGACATTGTCATGGTGTTCAAACAATGGTGTTCGGCAGAAAATTCCAAGATTTTGATTGATGATAATGAAGGAATGATGATCTATAATCAAGCCAGGATGCTGTGATTTGGAAGAAAGCAGTGATGGTATCCTCAGCAGAAGAATGAAGAAAACAGAACCAAAGGTAGACCATGTAGCCCTTCTGACCTGCTTTGTCATTCAACAACATAAGAATATAAGTAATAGGAGTAGGAATTGATCATTTGGTGCTTTGAACCTGCCCCACCATTCAATATGGGAAAAGTTGATCCTCTATCTCGCCTGCATTTTTTTGCACTATCCCCATATCCCTTAATTTTCCTAATACCCAAAAATCTTTCAACCCTTTGAGTAAAAAATGTTTTCTTCATCTCGGTCAAATGGGGGAATGGCAAGAGGTGAGTTACTCATCTAGAAGCTGGTGCAGACATGATGGGCTAAAAGGTTTCTTCCTGCACTGTAATCATTCTGTAAATGGCTGACTCTATATTCTAAAACTGTGACCTCATGTTCTAGATTCCCCATTCCGGGAAAATATTTTCTCAGTATCTACATCTTGAGCTCTTCTTCTTGATAGCCCACAGCGTCTCATGGCTGCTTCAGTTTTGGGCTGACAGATCTGCCCTTATCTAGCCCACTTAGTAGTAGTTAGATACTTGTTTTGTGAGAAAATGCATGAAAAAGCACACATTTTACCACAATACGTCGGTAAAATGTTTTGTATAATGGACAAAAGTACTTAGACATCATTCCATCGACAGGCTACCAGAAAGAACACTAACCAGATTCTAGCTACTTGATATCAGAGGAAAACAGAAACATAGAAATTAGAAGCAGGAGTAGGCCATTTGGTCCTTCAAGCCTTGCTCCACCATTCATTTTGATCATGATCCATTGAATTCAATATCCTGATCCCCCCCCTTCCACCCATATCCCTTGATCCTTTTAGCCCCAAGAGCTGTATCTAATTTCTTCTTGAAATCAGGCAACATTTTGGCCTCAATCACATTCGGTGGTAGTGAATTCCACACACTCACCACCTTCTGGGTGAGGCAATTTCTCCTCACCTCAGTTCTAAAAGGTTTATCCCTTATCCTCAAACTATGATCCCTAGTTCTGGACTCCCCCACCATTGGGAACATTCTTTCTGAATCTACCTGTCTAACCCTGTAAGTTTCCATGAGATCCCCTCTCACTCTTCTAAACTTCAGTGAATATAATCCTAACCGATTTAGTCTCTCCTCATATGGCAGACTTACCATCCCAGGAATCAGCCTGGTAAACCTTCGCTGTATTCCATCTATAGCAAGATAAGGACACCAAAACTGCACACAATACTCCAGGTGTGGCCTCACCAATGCCCTATACAATTGCAGCAAAACATCCCTATCCCTATACCCAAATCCTCTCGCCACGAAGACCAACATACCATTTGCGTTCTTTAGTGCCTGCTGTACCTGCGCGCTTACTTTCAGCAATTGATGCACAAGGACACCAAGATCTCGCTGAGTATTCACCTCTCTCAATTTACACCCATTCAAGTAATAATCTGTCTTCCTATTATTGCTATCAAATTTAATAACCTCACATTTATCCACATTATACTGCATCTGCATGCAGATCCCCACACACTCAAGCCTGTCCAAATCATGCTGAAGCATCTCTGCACCCTCCTCACAGCTCATCCTTTGTATCATTGCAATTTTGGAGATAATATATTCAGTTTCCTTTTCCAAATCATTAATGTATACTGTGAACAGTTGGGGTGCCAGCACAGATCCCTGCGAACCCCACTAGTCACTGACTGCCAATCAGAAAAAGACACAAATATCATTCAGCTCAAAGGCAAAATACTGCAATAAGTCTTTGATCTGAAATGTTAACACTGTTTATCTCTTGACAAAAGGCTGCCAGACATACTGAGTATTTCCTGCATTTCTGTATTTATTTATTCAATCATGGAGTGTTACTCTAATTGGCAATGCCAGCATTTGTTGTTATCTCTAATCACCCTTGAGAAGTTTGTAGTAACTACAATCCATGTGCAGTAGGTACACCCAGCGACAGTGAAGGAATGGCGATATAGTTTTAAATCAGGATGGTGTGTGGCTTGGTGGGGAACTTGTAGATGTCAGTATTCCCATGCATCTGCTGCCTGCAGTTTCGAAGTGATAGAGGTCATGATTTTAAAAGATGCGGTTGAAAGAGACTTTACAAGTTGCTGCAGTATATGGTACATATTTCAGCCATGGTACAATGGTAGTGAAGAGTATGAAGACTTAAGGTTATGGATAGGGTACCGATCAAGCAAGCTGCTTTGTCCTGGATGGTGTGGAGCTTCTTGAGTGTTGTTGGAGCTCCAAACAGCTAAACAAATGGAGAATATTTCACCATACTCCCAACTTGTGTCTTGTATATCATGGACAGGTATTGGGAAATCAGGAAATTAGTTACTCACCGCACATTTCCCAATCTCTAATCTGGTCTTGTAGTCACAGCATATATTTGCTTAGGTTTTTGGTCAATGGTGACTCCTAGAATGTTGATAGTAGAGGATTCATTGATGGTAATGCTGTTGAACATCAAGGGAAGCTGGCTAGATTCTCTCTTGCTGGAGATGGCCATTGTCTGGTACTTGGGCAGCATGAATGCTACTCACCATTTATCAGCAAAACCCGAATATTGTCCAGATCTTGCTGAATATGTGGACAGATTTCTTCGGTATCAAGAGTTGATAATGGAACTGAATACAATGCAATCATCACCGAATGTCCCATTTCTGATTTTATGGTGGATGGAAGCACATTGATGGAGCAACTGAAGATGGTTGGGCTTAGGACACCCTCCTAAGGAACTCTTGTAGCAATGTCCTGGGGCTGAGATAATTGGCCTCCAACAACCACACCAACCTTCTGTGCTCGATCTGACTAACCAGTGGAGAGATTTCCACCTCATTCTAATTGACTTCAATTTTGCTAGGCCTTACTCAATCTCTCACAAGCTGAACTTCATCATTCAGCTCACTTGTTTCAACCATGTCAGAACTGGGAAACAAAATTATGTGGTCTCATTGACTTTGCTGAAAGGGAATAAATAAAACAAAATAGAGAGAAAAATGTGGACAAGCAAAATGTTTTGTCTTTTAATATGCTGTTTCAGCATGCACAATACATTGTTTTACTGTAAGGTACTTTATATGATTATAATTTATTCCAGCAATAAAGACTTAAAAATGTTGTCTATATATCTCCTCTATCTTTTTGTGAGCTCCACAAAATGTCCTCTGAATTGTACTGATTAATGCATATGTCTATATTCTTGCCTTTAAGTGATCTAATTTTGTGCAGGAATATCTTGGCTGAGATGTTGAACTGATTCACCACCCAGGCACCTGCATTTGGACTAAATGAGCTGTGACGGGTTTCATCTCTGCACATAACATTTTTACTTCAGAGTTCCAAAGCGGTCTGCCACCACTCTGACATATTTGTCATACAACATCAATATAATATAAATTATTGCCATTCTCACTTGTCAATGGATTTGTACCTCGTTTCATCTGCTTAATTACTGAAACCTCCTCAGAAAAGGAACCCATTCAGTGCAGTTATAACTATCTCCATGTTCCCTCATGCATTGTGGCCAGCAACAACATGTGGGCAAAACAAATTATTTAAACACTTTGCTTTAAAGATTACACCATGACACATGAAAGGTATATCAGACAGTTTATGTTTTTTAGCCCCTTCAGGCTTACAGTTACTTTCCTTAACACATGATTAGATGAAACATTTTAGATTTTTGGCTTATTTAGACATTATGATTCATAATTGCAAAGTAATCTGCATAATTTAATCACATTTAATACCACATTTTGGAATGGAAGAAGTGGTTTGCAATAGGAATTAAAATTTTCAGCACATTAACTATTAAAACATTGATACTCGGTTTTAACTTGAGGACATGTATATTCTTAAACCACTGAGTCAGTGCCAGTTTAATGGAAATTTATTTTAAAAGTTTATTTTTAAAACGTGCAACTATAGTTTACTATGATTCAAGCACTTTCCTTCTTTGATTGTGATGACTGCATAATCATTGTAAAGAAATGTCTAAACAGCTGAGCAAAGTCATTTCTGGTTCCTTTGGCAGATCTGATGAGAATGATCTATCCTGGTACTTTACCCTTTCTCTTTTACTGAGATTATGTTTGCCATCACCGTCACATTTTCTTTTACCAAAATTGCAAAACATCAAGTATAAACTTTTGCTGATTTAAGTATCCTGATGCATAGTACTAAGAATATTTTGTCCGATTTATTTATCAATTAAAACTGGGCTTTGTTTCATATGATAAATGCAGTGCCATTCATGTTAAAATAAAATCTTGCAAGTTGAAAGGAACCCTTAGTACATTTGAAATGAACGCTGAGCACATGACAGCAGAAATAGTCCTTTTTATTGGTCTGCTTAGCTCAAGTGACAAAAACACCCAAATATATTACATTACATATGACCATGTGTTCCTAAAAATGAACCAGTCTTGCACTTTAAATAAGAGACAACACCATCATCTAAAATGCTGTCACATTAATATTCTATTCCTTGGAAGTAGTTGCATTCCTGCAGATTGCAGAAAACAAATATAATCAACCCACTCAACAAATGGCCCTAAATACACATGTTCAGCATTTGCCTCTAGGTTTAGCATTTCAAGACTAAATGCGGTGGTGGGCGGCAGTTCTCCACCTTTCTCGCTGGAATGGTGGGATCACACACACCAGATTCTGTGCTTGGAATCTCATTAATTATTCACAGTCGAGTTCCCCTCTGAATCACCTGGCAGGTTGGCAGCTGATTTGTCTACCTAGAGATAGGATGTATGCGCATTTAGAAAGGAATAAACTCATTAACGATAGTCAGCATAGTTTTGTGAGAGGGAGGTCATGCCTCACTAACCTGGTGGAGTTTTTTGAAGAAGTGACTAGAATGGTTGACGAGGGAAGGGCCATGGATGTCGTCTATATGGACTTTAGTAAAGCGTTTGACAAAGTCCCTCATGGTAGGTTGGTGCAAAAGGTTGGATCTCATGGGATAAAGGGGGAGGTGGCTAGATGGGTGGAGAACTGGCTTGGTCACAGAAGACAGAGGGTGGTAGTGGAAGGGTCTTTTTCCGGCTGCCTGTGACTAGTGGTGTTCCACAGGGCTCTGTATTGGGACCTCTGCTGTTTGTGATTTATATAAACGATCTGGAAGAAGGTATAACTGGGGTGATCGGTAAGTTTGCGGACGACACGAAAATGGCTGGACTTGCAGATAGTGAGGAGCATTGTCAGAGGCTACAAAAGGATATAGATAGGCTGGAAATTTGGGCAAAGAAATGGCAGATGGAGTTCAATCCAGATAAATGCGAAGTGATGCATTTTGGTAGAACTAACGTAGGGGGGAGCTAGACGATAAATGGCAGAACCATAAATGGTGTAGATTCGCAGAGGGACCTGGGTGTGCAAGTCCACAGATCCTTGAAGGTGACGTCACAGGTGGAGAAGGTAGTGAATAAGGCATATGGCATGCATGCCTTTATAGGATGGGGCATAGAGTATAAAAGTTGGGGTCTGATGTTGCAGTTGTATAGGACGTTGGTTCGGCCGCATTTGGAATACTGCACCCAGTTCTGGTCGTCGCCACACTACCAGAAGGACGTGGAGGCTTTAGAGAGAGTGCAGAGGAGGTTTACCAGGATGTTGCCTGGTATGGAAGGGCTTAGTTATGAGGAGAGATTGGGTAAACTGGGATTGTTCTCACTGGAAAGACAGAGGATGAGGGGTGACCTAATAGAGGTGTATAAAATTATGAAAGGCATAGATAGGGTGAACGGTGGGAAGCTTTTTCCCAGATCGGTGGTGACGTTCACGAGGGGTCACAGGTTCAAGGTGAGGGGAGGAAGGTATTTTACACAGAGGGTGGTGGGGGCCTGGAATGCGCTGCCGGGCAAGGTGGTGGAGGCAGATACACTGGGAACGTTTAAGACTTATCTAGATAGCCACATGAACGGAGTGGGAATAGAGGGATACAAAAGAATGGTCTAGTTTGGACCAGGGAGCGGCGTGGGCTTGGAGGGCCGGAGGGCCTTTTCCTGTGCTGTTTTGTTCTTTGTTGCTGTCAGCTGGTGGAGTTGAAGGTCCTGGCATCATATTTAAATAGCAGTCCAGCATACGCATATCATTCTCTCCAGCCCACCTGTCTTCACCAGACTGTACGGGATGTCTGGATCCCAGAGACATTGAGTAACCTCAAGAAGTAGGCAGCACCCTTGAGGTGCTCAGTCAAGGGGTACTTTACCAGCATGTGCTTTATCAAAGGGATGGCTCAAAAAAGCACACCAACTTCACCTGTTCAGCCTGGGAGACTATTGTCCAGGAGGTCAGCGCAGCAGCCACCCACCCATGAAGCGCGATCCAGTGTTGAAAGCAGATGAATGATCACATTTGCTCCACCAGGGTAACTCCACTCTCAGCTCCCTCCACCATCAAATTCGCAGCATGGCATCATGTACTCAGACAGCTACTCTCTTCATGGATCTCACACATTCAGTTGTGGGGGACACATATCAAAACCTAAGTCTCAACAAGACTTTCACAACACCACCATCCAGATGGGATGGTGGTGTTGTGAAAGTCTTGTTGAGACTTAGGTTTTGATATGTGTCCCCCACACTCCATTCTCTGTCCTTTCTGATTAGGGTGCTCCATACATGGAGGAAATGCGCTTCACCCAATTCCTGCTCCATCCCCTTTGAGCACGTCTTTCTTTGTCTTCACATATGCCAAACAAGCAAAAGCGAGCCCAGACCAGGGGAAGGACACAGAGATCATCGTTCTCATTGAATTCGAGTTCAAAGAGGCTGCAGCAGAGCTTGCCGGTGAGAACCTGCATCACTCCTGTGGTGACGCTGAGCTTGACCTCTCACAACAACCTAGCACAGATTTCAGCCCCATCATTTCACCAAATCGTGCGATTCACACCGAGTGCCATGTACTCAGATAGGGCTTTAGCTCATTCACCAATAGTATCCTTTCAGGTACTAGCAGGTCATGGCCAGCTCGGCAACCCAACAACTCTCTGACCCCCCGAAGCACATCTGAGGATAAGGGAGTTCAGGAGTAACCATGAAAGAGCTCACCCGCAACCTCCACCAGAGCAGAGACACATACCTCAGTGAGACATTGTTCAAGGTTAGACTTGGGGTTGGTTTCTGGGGAACACCTCCCACAGCAGCCGGAGGCAGGGGCAACCCAAGTCTCCGGCACACAGAGGACTGCACGAGACCAGCCACCTGTTCAGTCCAGTCAGATGATGAGCCTCAGGAAGTAGCTGTCAGGTCACTGGCAGAGTTGCAAATGCAGGCAGTAGAACATCGGGCAGCGCTTCGAGAGTCTCTTAGACTAGAGTGCGTGATGGAGGATTCCGTTTGCGTTCTGTCTAATGTTGTGGCTCTGACATTGAAGTGCATCGAGGTTCCAAGGAAAGTTTGGCAAGAACCAAGGAGATCTTGGTCTAGCAGGTTCTGCCAGATTTGTGTTTGGCCATGCACTCCATTGCCACAAACTTTAGTGGGCACCATCAGGATGTAAGTCACATGGGGATGAGGTGCCTTGATCTCCCTCCAGGTACCTCATCTCCTGCAGGAGTCATGTGAAACCCTCTGGCACCCACAGGGATGATGAGCATCAACCAGACACTTCAGGGGCCTCCACTCAGGACATTCTAAGGGTGTGAATTCTCTATGCCTGAGCCTGCTCCAAATCCAGCAGCTCAAGTCACCAAGGATACTTATGCCTTGTGCATGAGACCCTTAGAGACTGGGACCCTCCAGGCTCGGGCCGACAGAGGACAGGGAGCCTTATTCTATAACTGGCTGTATTAAATCTGACCTCAAGGTCCATGATGTTGGAAAATTTGGATAGATTTCACAACTTATCATAGAATCATAGAATCACTACAGTACAGAAAAGGCCATTCAGCCCATTGAGTCTGCACCGAGTCTCTGACAAAGTATCTTTCCTGGCCCCATAACACCATGCCTTTCCCATGCCCCATAACACCATGCCTTTCCCATGGCTGATCTTTCTAACCAAAAGGGCAATTTAGCATGGCCAATCCACCTAACCTGCACATCTTTGGACAGTGGGAGGAAACTGAAGCACCTGGCCGAAACCCACCAGACATGGGGAGAATGTGCAAACTCCACACAGACAGTTACCCAAGGGAAGAATTGAACCTGGGTCCCTGGTGCTGTGAGGCAGCAGTGCTAACTACTGTGCCACCATTCCGCCCAATGCACAGCTTCTTGTAAGGATTTCAGGCACTCCACTATTCTCCAATTTTCTGTCCAAAAGTGTTTTTTTGATTTGATTTGATTCATTATTGTCACATGTATTAACATGCAGTGAAAAGTATTGTTTCTTGCGTGCTATACAGACAAAACATACCATTCATAAAGAAGGAAATGAGAGAGTGCAGAATGTAGTGGTACAGTCATAGCTAGGGTGTAGAGAAAGTTCTATGTCAAGAGTGAGTTTCATTGGTGAAACTTAATGTCCCCCCAGAGACAAGTTCAGTGGTCAGCTTGATTGTTCAGGAGAGTGAGTGGTGGAGATGCCGCTGTCCATTTGTCTTCCTCCAAACCACTGCCTGCCTCCCTTCCCTCTCACACTCACCTCTACCTGAAGATCCATCGGCGATTTTAAAAATAGGTTGCCAATACCAGGACTGATCACTGTTCAAATGTCGGTGCTGTTGGATTGGATAGCTACAGGTCTCTGATTGGTTGGTGACTGTCAGGGGTGCAACCCTGTTGAGGGTTTAATGTGTCCCAGACCCATCGCTTTCCAAGTAAGTGTCTGATTAGCTCAGAATAGTGTCAGGCTTCCTGGAGAAACATGACGCAGGGTTCCCACGGTTCTCCAACTGGTGGGCAAGACCCCCATTCAATTCTGACCGTTTCTCTTGTATTTAAAAAAAAGTCAATGTTATACAGTTACAAATTTATATAAGTAGTTTTCAAACAACTAAACAAACCAAACTGTTAAATTGCTTTATGCTGATGCTATAAATAATTGAATGATTCCACAAATATATAAATTGCATCAGGTGCTTTTTCATAAAATATCATTCCAGAACAAACGTAGTAAAAATAAGAAACCAATTCACAAAATTCACAATTGCTCAAAGAAAGAAATTTCCGACATTGGTAAAAACAAAATGTTTGTAATGTGCTTTATAATATTATTATTAATATATATGCAATGATTATTCAAGCCATGCCAAGTGACTATGAATTTAGCTGTCTGCAAAATCTTATCACCAATATATTCAGTTGAGACATTACTTTTCATACCTAAATTATAATCTAAATACTGATTCTTCTCACTCACACCTCAGAGATTGCACATAACTCCAAATGGCAATCCAGGAACTCAGCAGTCGCTTGCGAAATCTATCTGTAGAAGCAGCTGCTTACACTGCAGATTTTGTATTGCACTGTTTAATTCATGGTCTACAGTTTTATAATATTTTCAGATTGAGTACTTATTCTAACTTTATAATGAATAATATACTCGACTATCTCATTGACCTCATCTGCATCACTGAAAAAAAATTTTAAATTTATTTATTAGTGTCACAAGGAGGCTTACATTAACACTGCAATGAAGTTACTGTGAAAATCCCCAAGAAAAAGAGGGAAAAGCTTCTCAAACTATAATACAGGCACAATTCTTAAAACTGGCAACCTCTGGATCTGATCCGTGCCAGATTTCAGACCTTGCCAATTTTTTGGATGGGTGCTTCAAGTTGGCAGTTCGCGCCAAGTTGGGTCAGGTCTAGGATCACTTAGACCACTCATAGTGTGTAGGGAAAAACAGGCATGCAAACCAATAACTAGTCAGTGGTCCTGTAGATCAAATGTAGATCAATACTGAGTAGCCTGGATCAAAACCAACGGTCCAATGCAGCACTTAGACCAACAAGCCGGTAAGTTATTTTACTCAAGTAATAATAATAAAAACTCATGCAGGGCAGCTTAAACAAACTTTGGTTTTCAGTCATTATTGGTTTTTGAATAGCTGGATTTGAGACACTGCTTGTAATGTTTTGTTTGATTTGCTCGAGTACAAATAATGAATAGATTTTAGTTACACTGCTCAACTCCTACCACCTCTGATCACTAATGAAGCAGAGCTATATTAACTGACATCAGTGAAATTTTAATGTCAGCACAGAGTCATTGAGATAATCAACTCTTTTCTAATATTAGAAGCCTAAAGTAAAACCAATGGAATGACTGGGCATTTTTCATTAATTGTTTAAAAAGTTGTCCTGGCATCAGCTACACAGTGATGCTGGACTGGTAGTAAAGTTGGATAAATTGATCATGGAGAACATGGCCATGAGAACAGGTCACCACATAGCTAGCAGCCAGGGCTATTCCCTCATGATGGTGAGGTTGTGCAAAATGCAGCAGATTACCACAAACCTTGACAAGCATTTCGGGTAGAGGAAGCATTGTTTAAGCATCCCAATTGTCTAGCCCATCACATTTTGTGTGGCAGCAAGTCATTTATTATATGCATGTTACCCACGTATGCATGTGTAGTTCACCAAAGGCATAAATCATGTCATCAAAGAGTAGCACTTGTCACCCAGTAGCAATCCTTTGGTTTGTTATGGAGGCTGAAATGCAGATATCAGTGGACTATCACAGAAATGTGTTAAATTCTTCCATGGGATGTGGGTGTCGCTGGCTAGGCCAGCATTTATTACCTTTCTCTAACTGCTCTTGAAAGTGGTGGTGAGTTGCCTTCTTGAACCACTGCAGATCATGTGGTGTAGGTACATCGAGAGCAGTAGATTGGAATAGCGATACATTTCTCAGTCAAGTTAGTGTGTGTTTGGAGGGGAACCTCCAAGTGGTGGCGTTAAAATGCATCTGCTGCCCTTGCCCTTTGAGGTGGTAAACTTTTTAAGGAGTCTTGGTGAGTTGTTGCAGTGAATTTTGTAGATGGTACACACTGTCACTGTGCATCAGTGGTGGTATTAAAGTATCATGACTGTTGCCAGGGTATTGGGTATTGATCTACAGGATATGCTGAATATGGTTGCACACCAGCTAGACATTGAGGGGGTGAAACATCTTTCAGCTGTGGCACATCTCATGTTGATGTGTGCCACCCACAAAACGACATATATGCTGCTGTTGGCAAACTGCATCATGGAGAAGCTGGCAATCCTCCTGAAGTCAGGTGCTTGTTCCACGCTACTTACCTTGGGCAAGAGAGAATTAAATGTTTTCAGCTCTCTTGAAATACAGAGCCGCAGTGATTCACTCATGCAACACTGAAGACAAATTGAGAGAATTTAGAAATATCATCTATCCCAATATAGAAAGAGTAAGAAGTCTCACAACACCAGGTTAAAGTCCAACAGGTTTATTTGGTAGCAAATACCATAAGCTTTCGGAGCTTGCTGCTCCTTCGTCAGATGGAGTGGTCTCTGTTCTCCAACAGTGCACAGACACAGAAATCAAGTTACAGAATACTAATTAGAATGCAAATCTCTACAGCCAGCCAGGTCTTAAAAGGTACAGATAATGTGGTTGGAGGGAACATTAAACACAGATTAAAGAGATGTGTATTGTCTCCAGACAGAACAGCTGGCCATCGACATCGCAAACTGCCGGCTCCAAGTGGAGAGGATCTCCAAGAAGATCGCGCATATCGACACAGACATCAAGTTTCTACAAACATGCAAGAAAGCAGACAAGATACCGAAAGGACTACGGATCACGAACCCACTCAGGTCAACCTTTAACACAGACTACGCTGAGAGGCTTTGCCGTCGCACCTCTCTCACCCTCCTCAAACACCTCGTACACCAACTGTACAGCAAGCGCTGCAGCCTGGAAACCAAGATTGAATCCATATTCTCAACTTGCGCTCAGGACGCAGACCAGCTGCGAAACTCTGCCAAGCAGACGAGACAAAGGAACTACACCATCTACATGCACACCAAGAACAGGAAACTTGAGAAACTCGGCATCACCACCAGCAGCAACCAAGCCTCCCCCGGTACCACAGTAGAAAACAGTACCACTGCAGGAAAGTCCATTGTCAACTTATCGGACTACACACTTCAGCCAGATGAAATCGAAGTTCTCAGCCGAGGGCTCAACCTTTGCCCCACTACCAAAATAGACCCCATCAGTCTCGCAGTGGACACAGAGGAATTCATCAGGCGAATGAGGCTGCGGGAGTTCTTCCACAAACCCCAAGAGGCCAACAGCGAACATAATGAGACAGCTAATGAACCGGAACAGCAGACAGAGAGATCCGCAGTGCAACCGAAGAGGAAAGAGTCGAATTGGACTCCTCCGGAAGGCCGCTGCCCTCGACTTGACATGTATGCCCAAGCCATCAGGAGGTGCGTCAACACCAAATTCATCAGCCGCACTCACAAGACAGCACCGAACATCACCCAAGCACAACGCAACGCCATCCACGCTCTCAAGACCAACCGCAACATTGTCATCAAACCAGCAGACAAAGGAGGGGCCATCGTCATACTGAACAGAACGGATTACTGCAAAGAAGTGTACCGACAACTGAACAACGAGGAACACTACAGACAGTTACCCACAGATCCAACCAAAGAACACACCCATCAACTCAACACTCTGATCAAAACCTTTGATCCGGACCTTCAGAGCACCCTCCGTGCTCTCATCCCACGTACTCCACGCGTTGGAGATCTCTACTGCCTCCCAAAAATACACAAGACGAACACACCCGGCCGTCCCATCGTTTCAGGAAATGGAACCCTGTGCGAGAACCTCTCCGGCTATGTCGAGGGCATCTTGAAACCCATTGTACAAAGAACCCCCAGCTTTTGTCGCGACACTACGGACTTCCTACAGAAACTCAACACACATGGAGCAGTTGAACCAGGAGTACTCCTCATCACAATGGATGTCTCGGCACTCTACACCAGCATCCCCCACGATGATGGCATTGCTGCAACGGCCTCAGTACTCAATGCCGTCAACTGCCAGTTTCCAGATGCAATTTTACAACTCATCCGCTTCATCCTGGACCACAATATCTTCACCTTCAACAACCAGTTCTTCATCCAGACACACGGAACAGCCATGGGGACAAAATTCGCACCTCAATATGCCAACATCTTCATGCACAGGTTCGAACAAGACTTCTTCACCGCACAGGACCTTCAACCGATGCTATACACTAGATACATCGATGACATCACTACCAGAAGGACGTGGAGGCTTTGGAGAGAGTACAGAGGAGGTTTACCAGGATGTTGCCTGGTATGGAGGGGCTTGGTTATGAGGAGAGATTGGGGAAACTGGGGTTGTTCTCCTTGGAGAGACGGAGGATGAGGAGAGACTTAATAGAGGTGTATAAAATTATGAAAGGCATGGATAGGGTGAACGGTGGGAAGCTTTTCCCCGGGTCGGTGGTGACGTTCACGAGGGGTCATAGGTTCAAGGTGACAGGGGGGAGGTTTAACACAGATATCAGAAGGACATATTTCACACAGAGGGTCGTGGGGGCCTGGAATGTGTTGCCGGGCAAGGTGGTGGAGGCGGACACACTGGGAACGTTTAAGACTTATCTAGACAGCTATATGAACGGAGTGGGAATGGAGGGATACAAAAGAGTGGTCTAGTTTGGACCAGGGAGCGGCGCGGGCTAATTGTTCCTTGTTTCTCGTTTCAAGGCTTCATTCTATGATCATCTTGCTGGTGCCAGTACAGAGCGAGACTGCGGATAGTTGGGAACCTGTCTCGGGGGCAGGGAATTCATATGGTGTTCGTGGAAGTGGAAATGACTAGGGTTGGGAAGCATTTTCCGATCAGGGCCATTGTGATCTCCTGGACTCGTTTCGATCGCCTCAGGGGGTCGGAGAGGAATTTCCCAGATTTTTTTTTTCCCCATATTGGCCCTGGGGTTTTTCACTCTGGGTTTTCGCCTCTCCCTGGAGATCACATGGTCTGGAATGGGGGGGTGGGGGTGAGTTAATAGGTTGTGATGAACAAAGCATCGTAGCTGTGAGGGACAGCTCGGTGGATAGGATATTGGTATGTAGATAGGCTGGAAAATTGGGCGGGGATCCTGGATTCAGGATTCAATCCTGGACCGGGGAGCGGCGCGGGCTTGGAGGGCCGAAGGGCCTGTTCCTGTGCTGTATTGTTCTTTGTTCTTTGTTGACATTTTCTTCCTTTGGACTCATGGTGAACAATCACTGAAACAACTATATGATGACATCAACAAGTTCCATCCCACCATCAGACTCACCATGGACTACTCTCCGGAATCGGTTGCATTCTTGGACACACGCATCTCCATTAAGGACGGTCGCCTCAGCACCTCACTATTCCGCAAGCCCACGGATAACCTCATGATGCTCCACTTCTCCAGCTTCCACCCTAAACACGTAAAAGAAGCCATCCCCTACGGACAAGCCCTCCGAATACACAGGATCTGCTCGGATGAGGAGGATCGCAACAGACACCTCCAGACGCTGAAAGATGCCCTCATAAGAACAGGATATAGCGCTCGACTCATCGATCAACAGTTCCGACGTGCCACAGCGAAAAACCGCACCGACCTCCTCAGAAGACAAACACGGGACACGGTGGACAGAGTACCCTTCGTCGTCCAGTACTTCCCCGGAGCGGAGAAGCTATGGCATCTCCTCCGGAGCCTTCAACATGTCATTGATGAAGACGAACATCTCGCCAAGGCCATCCCCACACCCCCACTTCTTGCCTTCAAACAACCATGCAACCTCAAACAGACCATTGTCCGCAGCAAACTACCCAGCCTTCAGGAGAACAGTGACCATGACACCACACAACCCTGCCACAGCAACCTCTGCAAGACGTGCCGGATCATCGACACGGATGCCATCATCTCACGTGAGAACACCATCTACCAGGTACACGGTACATACTCTTGCAACTCGGCCAACGTTGTCTACCTGATACGCTGCAGGAAAGGATGTCCCGAGGCATGGTACATTGGGGAAACCATGCAGACGCTACGACAACGGATGAATGAACTGTGGGGGAGCACTTCAGCAGTCACGGGCATTCAGCTTTGGATCTTCAGGTAAGTGTTCTCTAAGGCGGCCTTCACGACACACAACAGCGCAGAGTCGCTGAGCAGAAACTGATAGCCAAGTTCCGCACACATGAGGACGGCCTAAACCGGGATGTTGGATTTATGTCACATTATCAGTAACCCCCACAGCTTGCCCCTGGTCTTGCATAATCTCACCAGCTGTTCTGTCTGGAGACAATACACATCTCTTTAACCTGTGTTTAATGTTCCCTCCAACCACATTATCTGTACCTTTTAAGACCTGGCTGGCTGTAGAGATTTGCATTCTAATTAGTATTCTGTAACTTGATTTCTGTGTCTGTGCACTGTTGGAGAACAGAGACCATTCCATCTGACGAAGGAGCAGCAAGCTCCGAAAGCTTATGATATTTGCTACCAAATAAACCTGTTGGACTTTAACCTGGTGTTGTGAGACTTCTTACTGTGCTTACCCCAGACCAACGCCGGCATCTCCACAATATAGAAAGAGCCAGGTGCCTAAAAATTCATGGCCATGTTCACCTTCATTGCCACTGGCAATGAAGTCCATGTCCTGCTTTGAGATTGCAGACACAAGTGCAGATTTCAATAAGAACTTCCTTAATGAAGTTGGGATGCCTGAAAGACTTCTGCCGAGGCTCCAGTTGATGGATTATCCCCTGAATGATGGATATGACGTCCTACTGAGAGCACTTTCTCCTCTTCTTCTTTCTCCCTCTTTCAGCAGTTTGTCCTGCTCTCATCACTTCTGCTTTTTCTCCCTGTGTTAGAGTCCAAGGAGTTTCATACTACTGCACTGATATCGCAGAGCAAACTGTTTGTGCAGAACATTTAAAGTCATGACAAATTCCTGCAGAATGTAGGCTTCAAAGTTTAAACAATTCTTAAAACTGCTAAATACTTTTACAATCACAGCAAGAGCCAGCAACTAATATGCAAGTGATCCCCTTAAATAGTGCTGATGGAGGGGGTGCCCTTCCTGCTTCTGAATGCATCTTCAGCTCTTAAAGTTAAGAAAGGTTGTTAGCTGTAGCACTGGCTCCAAAATGACAGCACTGGTATCAAATTAACAGTGCACACTGATTGACATCACCATTTGTCTACTCTGCACTCTTCTAGTGGCATGCAAATCTACTCACCAAAATGGTGCCCTGTTTGGCCAGCACTATAGTTAAGAAAGCCCAACAACGCCTCTACTTTCTCAGAAGACTAAGGAAATTTGGCATGTCAACTATGACTCTCACCAACTTTTACAGATGCACCATAGAAAGCATTCTTTCTGGTTGTATCATAGCTTGGTATGGCTCCTGCTCTGCCCAAGACCGCAAGAAACTACAAAAGGTCGTGAATGTAGCCCAATCCATCAAGCAAACCAGCCTCCTATCCATTGACTCTGTCTACACTTCCCGCTGCCTCGGCAAAGCAGCAAGCATAATTAAAGACCTCACGCACCCCTGACATTCTCTCTTCCACCTTCTTCCTTCAGGAAAAAGATACAAAATTTTGAGGTCACGTACCAACCAACTCAAAAACAGCTTCTTCCCTGCTGCTGTCAGACTTTTGAATGAATCTACCTTGCATTAAGTTGATCTTTCTCTACATCCTAGCTATGATTGTATAACTACATTCTGCACTCTCTCGTTTCCTTCTCTATGAACGGTATGTTTTGTCTGTATAGCGCGCAAGAAACAATACTTTTCACTGTATGTTAATACATGTGACAATAAATCAAATCAAATCAAAATCACTAGAAATATGTACACTTTGGCATTTTGCAGAAGAATTATATTGGTCTCAAAACATTAATTCTGTTTCTGTCCCCACCGATTCTGCCAGATCTGCTGAGTTTTGCCAGCACTTTATGTTTTAATTTCTGACCTCCAATATCAGCAATATATTCCTATTATTTTAGGCACCCTTTTTTGTATTTTTTCTCACAGAAAGCAAGCAGTTCAGTTTGTGAACAAGCAGAGAGACATAGAACCTGACAGGAGCTGTAAAGCAGCTGTGAGGACAGACAGGGAGAAAGCAGTCTGCGCCTGTCCAAAGCCAGGACAGGGAGCATCGAGGTCATTAAGATCCAAGAGTGTTCCTGATATTTAAATCACTAAGCAAAAATGCAATCAGGCCTAAGAAGAAATCACAGTCAGGTTTTGAAGAAAAGTTGGAGGGTCACTTAGCCAAATGCCACTGGAAAAATCCCCATGAAATTTTGTACCTCAGTGTATAGATAAGGAAAATATCAAAATGAGCTGACCGACATTAAGAGCAAAAACATTCATGGGGGTTGCATATAGAAACATAGAAGATAGGAGTAGGGGAAGGCCATTTAGCCCTTTGAGCCTGCTCCATCATTCGTCACGATCATAGCTGATCATCCAACTCAATAGCCTAATCCTGCTTTCTCCCCATAACCTTTGATCCCTTTCACCTCATATTGACCCCTAAACTGGAGTGTTGATATTGAGGATGGCATTAAACAGAAAATTAGAAACACATGTGACAAAGAAACATCTGTAATTGTGGGTGATTTTAATCTGCATATAGATTGGGCAAATCAAATTCATAACACTATCATTGAGGAGGAATTCCTGGGGTGTATATGGGATGGTTTTCTGGACCAAAACATTGGAGAACCAATTAGAGAAAAGGCCATCTTAGATTGAGCATTGTGTAATGAGAAAGGAATAATTGGCAACCTAGGGGATGAGTGACCATATCATGATAGAATTCTTCATCAAGATGGAGTTGATTCTGAGACGAGGGTCCTGAATCTAAATAAAGGGAACTACGATGGTATGAGGTGCGAGTTGGCTATGATAGATTGGGGAAGGAGGTTATTTAGAGGGATGACAGTGGATAGGCAATGACAAACATAGGTGAACTGCAACAATTTTCATTCCTGTCTTGCCAAAAAATGAAACAGGAAAGGTTGTCAAACCATGGCTCACAAGGGAAATTAGGGACAGTATTAGATCCAAGGAAGAGGCATACAAATTGGCCAGAAAAAGCAAATGGACCTGAAGATTGGTAGCAATTCAGAATTTAGAAAATGAGCTCAAAGGGATTGATTAAGAATGGGAAAATAGAGTACAAGAGTAAGCTTGCGAGGAACATAAACATTGACTGCAAAAGCTACTATACGAAGAGTAGGAATAAACAGGTCATTTTCCAAATGGGAGGCAGTGACTAGTGGGATATCACAGGGATCGGTGCTGGGACCCCAGCTACTCACAATATATATTAATGATTTAGATGAGTGAACTAAATGTAATATCTCCAAATTTGCAGATGACACAAAGCTGGGTGGGAGAGTGAGCTATGAGGAGGATGCAGTGATATTTCAATGTGATTTGGACAAGCTGAGTGAGTGGGCAAAAGAATGACAGATGCAGTATGATGTGGATAAATGTGAGGTTATCCACTTCGGTAGCAAATACAGGAAGACAGATTATTATCTGAATGCCTTTAAATTAAGACACGGGAATGTACAACGAGACCTGGGTGTCTCTGTACACCAGTTGCTGAAAGCAAGCATGCAGATACAGCAGGTGACGAAGAAGACAAATGGAATGTTGGCCTTCATAGTGAGAGGATTCAAGTACAGGAGCAGGGATGTCTTGCTGCAATTATACAAGGCCTTAGTGAGGCCACAGCTGGAATATTGTGTGCAGTTTGGCTTCCTCATCTGTGGATGGATTTTGCAGTGAAGGTTTACCAGACTGATTCCTGGGATGGTGGGACTGACGTATGAGGAGAGATTGAGTTGCTGGAGTTTAAAAGAATGAGGGGGAATCACAAAGAAATCTATAAAAGTCTAACAAGACTAGACAGGGTAGATACAGGAAGGATGTTCCTGATGATGGGGAAGTCCAGAACCAGGAATCACAATTTGAGGATATGGGGTAAACTATTTTGGATAGAGATGAGACATTTCTTCACCCAGTGAGTGGAATTCTCTACCACTGAAAGCAGTTGAGGCCAAAACATTGCATACTTTCAGAAAGGTATTAGATATAGCTCTTGGAGCTAAAGGGATCAAAGGACATTGGGCGGGGGGGGGGGAATAACGGGAACAGGTTACTGAGTTAGATGATCGGTCATGATCAAAATGAATGGCAGAGCAGGCTTGAAGGGCCAAATCTACTCTTGTTCCTATTTTTTTTTTTATAGAAACCCTACAGTGCAGAAGGAGGCCATTTGGCCCATCGAGTCTGCACCGACCACAATCCCACCCCACATATTTACCCGCTAATCCCTCTAACCTACGCATCCCAGGACTCTAAGGGGCAATTTTTTTAACCTGGCCAATCAACCTAACCCGCACATCTTTGGACTGTGGGAGGAAACCGGAGCACCCGGAGGAAACCCACGCAGACACGAGGAGAATGTGCAAACTCCACACAGACAGTGACCCGAGCCGGGAATCGAACCCGGGACCCTGGAGCTGTGAAGCAGCAGTGCTAACCACTGTGCTACCGTGCCGCCCTGACATTATTTTCTAATGCCTTATAAAAATAAACAAACTACTATTCATAACCCCATATCAAAAACAGCTAATGCTTCAATAATGTCTTTGAGCTTTCAATGAAACTGCAAACATAGGGACCTCTGCTGGAATAATTAGCATTAGTAATGACACAATGATTGCTCTTGGGGAAATGTCAACAAATAGCCATCATAACTGCTAGAACAGAGTTTTCAACACTCCTGGACACACGTCAGTCTGTATTTTTAATTTTTAAGGGCTGGTCCTTTAAATATTTAACATCATGATAGTTCTACAGACTTGATCCACCCTTCAAAACCATTTATGCCTATTGTAAAAATTGATAACTCACACACTGCAGATTAAAGCCTTTGTTACAGCGTAAATGGAGGCTGATTGAACTCAGCGATGAGTTCAAATGGTGCAGATGAGTCCAGGTCAACCTAACATCCTTGCCCTTTTCCTTACTGGCAAAAATTGGGTCTGTTTGAAATGTGGACAGGACTTGGGTCCAGTCAGCCATTTTTGAAGGCCCAGGGAGTTGTGGAGATTCCACGTAATTCTGGGCCTAAATCTCGATGAAGGATAGTGTTAAGTTATTCGTGCTTGTTTTGTTATTTGTTATTTTTGAGTGATAAGGTATACCCCTTGAAACCATAAATAATGACTCTCAGTAGTTTCGAGGAGCGAGTGGCTTTATGATAATGTCACTAGTATAATAATCTAGGAGGCATTTGCTGATGCTCTGGGGACACGGGTTTAAATTGCACAATGACACCTGGTGGAATTTAAATTTACTTAATTAAAAATCTAGAATGGAAAGCAAGTCTCAGAAAAAGTAACTCTGAAATTATCATTGATTTTTAAAAACCCATCTGGTTCATGACTGCTCTTTCGGGAAGGCCATCCTTATCTGGTCTGATCCACAGCAATGTGGTTGATACTTAACTGCTGTCAAAGACAGTTAGGGATGGTCACTGGCCTTGCCCATATCCCATGAATGAATAAAAAAACAGTGACAAGAGAAGAGACTGAAGAGTCCTGCAGCAAGATATCTGAAGGATGTGATTGGACTGGAGAGGGTGTAAAGGAGATTTACCAGTGTTAACACTGATTTATAAGTGATGAAGAGAGGTTGGACAGGATTGGATTGTTTTCGTTTAAGCGGAGAAGACTGAGGGGCGACTTGATCGAGATGTACACGATTATGAGAAACATGGACATAGTGGATAAAGAGGAGCTAATCCCCATAGTTGAAGGGTCAGTGACAAGGGGACATTGGTTCAAGGTGAGGGGCAGGAGCTTTAGGAGGGACATGAGGAAAACCTTTTTTACGCAGAGGGTGGTGACGGTCTGGAATGCGTTGCCTGGGAGGGTGGTGGAAGCGGGTTTCCTCACATTCTTTAAAAAGTATCTAGATGAGCACTTGGCACATCATAACATTCAGGGCTATGGGCCAAGTGCTAGGAGACAGGATTAGGTGGGAGTTCAGGTATTTCTAATGTGTCGGTGTGGACTTGATGGGTCTTCTGTGCTGTATAGTTCTATGATTCTATGAAGATACATGTCTTATCCAAAGTTGTTTTAAGAGGGCCATAAAGGTCCTAAAGGGTTTAATTTTACCGGAGAACAACTTTACAGCATGTTCCAGAGCATGTATGACATAGTTGTAACTTGTTGTAACTGATTCAACTTTGCTATCCAGAAATGCCAGTTCATGGGTATTTCTGGTGAGGTGGCCCTAGCTGCATTGGAAACAGAAGAATATAAACTAGAGCCTCAGGAGGCCTCTAAGGAACCTGAGTGGCAGCTTCATAGGGCATCAGAACTCAACTTAAGTGTTAACATCCGTATCTGTTTAGTACCATTACTACTTATATCACATCTTTAAATAAATTACAAATCCTTCAATTAAAGTGCCCATCCTAGGTCATATAATTTAATTTGTCCTCTGTGATCATGTCCACATGACATGAAAGTCAAATTGAGCATGGCATATGTACCCTTCACTGTATGAATACTCCATTCCCGAGCTACCAACTCCATCCCAATCCCTGTTAACTGTCTGAGGCTAACTAAACCTTAGTTTCATATTTGGCCCCAAGATGACCTTCTAATCACATATCTGTGTCATTACTGAGACCATCATTTTCCATCTCCTTAGCATTGCCACTGCCACAGCTCATCTGCTGCTGAAACCTTCAGCCATGCCTTTGTTACCTCGAGACTTGACTATTTCAATATACTCCTGACTGGGCTTTCCATGTCTGCCTTCTGTAAACTGGAGGTCATCCAAAATTTGCTGCCAGTGTATTAACTCACATTAAGTTCTGTTCATCTAACAGTCCTGTGCTTGTTGAATGACATTTGCTCCCAATCAAGCAACATCTTAATTTTAAATTCCCATCCTTGTTTTTTAAAAAATCTCTCGATAGCCTTGTCTTTTCCTATCTCTGTAATCTCCCCCAGCTCTATATTCCGCTGAAATATCTGCGATCATCCAGTTCTAGCCTCTGGAGTTCCCCCCGATTTTACCTGCTGCATCACTGAAGGTCATGCCTTCAGCTGCCTAAGTCCTAAGTTCAGAAATTCCCTTGCTATACCTCTCTGACCCGCTATCTTGCTTTCTTTGTTTAAGAGACTAAAGCTTTTGGTTATCTGAGCTAATATTTCTTTATGGGACTCAGTGTTATATTTTGTTTCATAATGGCCCTGTGAATTGCCTCAGGGCTTTTTATTACATTAAAGACATTACAGAAATATAAGTTGTTGTTGTCATGATGTAATTACTGAAGCATTGAGTGGGATTCTTTGATTACATCCATACCTGCCCTGCTGCCAACGAAAATGGAGAATTTGATGGTCAGCTAAAACTCTATTAATTGCAGCGGCACCAGAGAATCACAGCGCGGACAAGGTCGGAAATTTTCAGCGATTATGTCACTTCCAGGAAGTTATAGTAATTCAGCGTTTCGGTTCTATTGATATTTGAACACTGCGCAAACTTCACTTATCTAGTTTATATCTATTTCATCTTTGAATTGGATAACCTTATCCACTCCTAAACATTTGATCTGATAAATACCCTATATTTATCTCACATGCCAGTACTAGAGTAAGTTTACTTGAAGACTACTGCTGAAGCAGACCATTTTATCAGTCCAGAAATTATGTGAAGTATGTTTGTTCAAGTCTCAATAAAAGCAGCCTCTCAAACTGTCCACTGGCACCGGTGAAAAAGAACAATAGATTACAGTGCTCTTCAGCTTCCCAGTATCACAGCAATACCTATCAGCTGCCAATCATAGCACATCAAGTCCGACATTTTTTTAGTTAAAAAAGGAGACCACAAACAACCATGTATCAAATGTGTCATCAGATCTTTTTTCTAAACCAAAAATGAAGATACTTTCCCAGACACTTTATTGCGATAATATTATCCTTTTAATATCTCATAGTCCAGGTCAAAGATTTTTCACACAAGTGGAAATATCCACAGAAGTGATAGAATGCAAAGAAATGGACGTTAAAACCACCAAACTATTCTACTTCTCATTCTAGACTTTTCTTTACTTAGCTTCTTAATATTCAAAAAATATAATGATTAGATTCTGATGGCACTTCAAAATAAAGCTGAAGAAGGCCATGAACCAATATGTTTCAAGGAAGCAGCTCTCTAGCAGCACAACCAGAGACAACAGATAGAACATCCAGACAATCTTCAAAACAAGGCTGAATTCAACTCAAAAATATATGACACATCCAGATGAAGAACAAAGAAAGTGCAAATATGCAATACAATATACAATTTTTACAGAAACAGTGCGATGGTCTGTAAGCAACACCATTGCAAATATACCACTAAAGCAGTTAAGCAAGAAAAATACAACTTAAGACAGCTTCCAAAAGTACATAGTAAACGAAATCAAAAGCACACAGTGCCATAACATCAATTTCTAATTGAGAAACTTGATGATTCTATATACATAACACCAGTATAGTGTCAAGGTTTCTGGTATAAACCATCACCATTAGATGAAATAATATAATCAAACAACAAATGGACAATGTTCAATCTCAATGCACCTGGAATTTTCAAAAACAAGGAGCTCAATTTTCTTCCTTAGTAAATTTACTGCCAGAGGTGGATCAACTCTGTACATCTTCCAAATAGTTATTGTCTTTGCATAACTTCATATAAGTATTGCAAACAAGCTATTTTTAGATTTTATGCTTTATAGGGAACTTGCCTCTTGGGAGAGGGAGGTAGTGGGAAATCAATTGTCTTGGCGTGAAACTGGCTGAAGGATCTTAAAATGGCACAACATTCATGTCTCCCATGATTAAAGAGCTAGATGATGTAATGGCATGTTTCAGATTCTGACAGTCTTAAGAATTCTGTAGTATTGCAAGGTATTGTTAATGTACAGGTAGTTCTCAGAAGTGGTCTCTATACCCAAGGAAGGATATACTTGCTTTGGAGGCACTACATCCATGGTTCACTAAACTTGTCCCTGGGATGGAGAAGGTTGCCCTATGATGAGAGGTTGAAACAATTGAGTTTATACTCTTTAGAGATAAGAAGAATGATAGGTGATTTTATTGAAATATACAAGATTCTGAAAAGACTTGGTAGGGTAAACACTGAAAGGTTGTTTTCCCTGGCTGGGGAATATAGAACACAGAGGCATAGCTCAATTGGTCACCTGGTGGGTGGGCCGCTTGTTAGCTTTCTTGCCTTTTGCAAGATGCCATGACAGTGGGAAAATGTTATTCACTCTCCTGGTGCCTTCCAATATGATTTTACCAGCCTTCCCTCCTCCCAGCCCATCACCAATAGGCTGGAAATTTTGGCCTGTATTTTCCACAGAAACACCAGAGCTATAACAGCATAAATGAAGATGCATACAAAATCACAACCAAAGCAAATGAACAATTCTTTAGAAGAGTGCTAATGACCTCTTCCTTTGTTAATTTTCCTGAACAGTTTCCTCCTTCACAATCAGAGAGAGCATCAAGCAGTTTCAAATCAGATACAGCATCCAGAGTGTAGAATTTTCCTTGTACATCTTCATTGACGCCTAAACCTCAGTCTCAGAAGAGCACTTGCTTCTGCACAGTGCGACATTTTCAATTCCCACACCAGTCATTCTATCAGCTCTCCAATTGAGATGGCCCAATTAGTGCTGAATTATGAGCAGTTTTGTGCTGTAAAATACTGTCCATGGGGAGAATGACGTAGACTGCCCAAACCCATTTCACTTAGGAACAAGCATAAAATAATAACCTTTATTTCATCAGTCTGGGCTAAATTCAGACCCAGGGCTCCATGAGGTGCAAGGAATATTATCTAAAACAACCATTCCTACTCCCATTTTTTTATGATCAGTGACCCTTTGCTCTTCCTGTGATTAGGTATGCACAAATTCCAAGGCAATAACTAAGCTGATTACATACACATTCAATAATTGTCTAATCATTTTATTTACCTTCACCATACACTTATGTTGTTCTCATCAGTATCCTCTTCCTCTTGAAGCTTTTGCAGGAGAAACATTTAGACAAGAGCAGACTACTGAAATGAATTGTCATAAATATCTAATTAATTGTCTTTGTTTTACAGTTATTATAGTTTGTATTTTAAGAACAGATTCTTTAAATTGTATGGATGTATTTGTTTATCAGCTGCCTGCCATTAATCTGTGTAATGAATGATGACTGATCAGGAAAGGAGCTAATTTTTAATGAAACACATTTTCTCCACAGCATAAAACCGTTGCTATTTGGAAAAAAGCCCATAGTGAATACCTTAAAAAATCCCCATGGAGTTTAGTCTTCAATGTACATTAGAACTAAAATGCACACTAAGTTAAGGGATGATAATTTTGTGCATTAGCATCAGCAGCACACTTTTCCTTTGCTTCACTGTAAGGAACTCACTACTCACAATGTTAGAATCCCCGAAATGGATCAGAATGTGTTCTCTCCAGCTGCCTCTCAACTCAACAGGGCCAGTTAACATTGTGAATATCTATACTCCAATGCTCCACTCCACTATGCAGAGCTGAAAGAGCAGCTCCAGGAGGAGCTTGACTTCGTTATCAGAAGAATCTCTAAGTCAGAACATCTTTACATACTGGGGGATTTCAATGCAAGTGTGGGCACAGACCATGAGGCATGGCTTTCTCCCTTGGAGATCATGGCCCAAGAAAGATAAATGAAAATGGACAGAGATTACTTGAGCTTTGCTTCCACCACAATCTTTGTGCAATTAACACCTTCTTTCAGAACACATTGTACCACATGGTATCCTGGAGACATCCAAGATCAAGGCACTGGCACCAGCTGGATCTGATCATCACCAGAAGCGACTCTCTGAATAACATTCTCAACACACGCAGCTCCAACAGTGCTGACTGTGATACAGTTCACTCCCTGGTGTGCACCCTGGTTAGAATATGACACTTGATGTTTCTTCATTCAAAGTAGAAATGCTGTCCTCATATCGATGTCATCCATACTTCTTATCCAGATCAAAACCAACAGTTCCTCAACTTAATTCAACAGCTACTCTCCAGCATTCCCACACAGAGTGCAGAAGTGAAATGGAACATACTTCAAAACACAATCTACAATATTGATCTCTCAACGTATGGGAATCAAAAGCAGAAAAATGCTGACTGGTTCAAGGCTAACATGTGACGGAATCTGTCACTTAAGTTTAATGGTACGCTCTCATTAATTACACGAGAGATACAAGTGAGAAGAGTCTGATTGCATTAAAAGCTGCTCGTACTGAAGTCCAACAGGCTGCAAGGCAGTGCGCCAATTACAACTTTAGTTACAACTTTTGCAGGATATCCAAATTCTTTTCAATACAGGAAGTGTTTGGGGTGAAAGGATCAAAATGGCAACATGTCCATCAGCAAAGAAAATGGCTCAATTGAAAACAAAGGCAGGGGAGGTCATCACCACCTGCAATAATGCCCAGTTAAACTGAGGGGATGGAGAAGAATGCCCATTGAATTTAGTGGTGAGATGGGAAAATATTGCAGTATGAAAGGGAAGATCAGAAAAGGAATTTCTCAGTGAAATGTGTGTAGCTGGATAGGGTACATTGTCTTCAGAATTGGGAGCAAAATCTGATGAAACCACTCCATAAAGTCAAAATAGCCCCTACAAAACTAACACTCTCAGGGAGATGCTGAGTTGTAGAAGAGTGACTGCTGCAGCTTTCGTAAATAATAGTCTGCTGCCCTGTTGAAAATCCAAATGTTACTTTTTCTTTTTAAACATCTATCAACTTTGAAATACAAAATCATTTAAAGTTGATGAGTATGTTTCATTCTCAATGCAAAAGTCTTCCAGGGTGTGGTTCCTAGAAATCATCACATGTTTTGCATATTGAACATTTGAATTTCTCCCTTTAAGCTTTCATGCTCTAACATTTTTCTTCCCCTCTAATATAATTATAACATAATTTGACATACCTGCAGTTTAAATTACAAGCCTTGTAACTAATTGGCTTATAATCAGGCCAATTCTGAGAGTATTAACTTTGTGAGGGCTATTTTGACTTCTTGGAGTGGTTTCATTAGATATTGCTTGTTTTCTAGAATATCATGTGCATAGCTAGTAACTGATTTTATTTACTGTAACTTGATCGCATCTATTTAAGGCCATCTCATACTGCAAAAAAATAAACAACATATATCCTTCAGATGTAATTTTGCACACAGAAATAAAGGCTAAACACACACATTGTGAATCCTTGTAGAATTAAATGCAAAGCACATTGTTAGCTTAAATAAAAACATAAAATGCTGGAAAGGCACATAGGGCCCAATTTTACCATCAAATTGCGCCCGTTTTTGGACGTGGAAACTTGGTAAAGTCGGGCGTGAGGCGAGTAACGTGATCCGCGCCCGCCTCCATTCCCCCTTTACCAATGGCTGAAAATGGCTGCTGTCTGGACCGTGCCCGAAATGGGCCGACGTCAATTTAAATGCATTTGTATGCATTTAGATTGACTTAATGGACTGCACGCCCAAACTTACTGGCACTTCGCCCTTTACCACTGCGTTCGCCCGTCCAGACACATAGAACATAGAACATAGAACAGTACAGCACAGAACAGGCCCTTCGGCCCACGATGTTGTGCCGAGCTTTATCTGAAACCAAGATCAAGCTATCCCACTCCCTATCATCCTGGTGTGCTCCATGTGCCTATCCAATAACCGCTTAAATGTTTCTAAAGTGACTGACTCCACTATCACTGCAGGCAGTCCATTCCACACCCCAACCACTCTCTGCGTAAAGAACCTACCTCTGATATCCGTCCTGTATCTCCTACCACGAACCCTATAGTTATGCCCCCTTGTAATAGCTCCATCCACCCGAGGAAATAGTCTTTGAACGTTCACTCTATCTATCCCCTTCATCATTTTATACACCTCTATTAAGTCTCCCCTCAGCCTCCTCCGCTCCAGAGAGAACAGCCCTAGCTCCCTCAACCTTTCCTCATATGACCTACCCTCCAAACCAGGCAGCATCCTGGTAAATCTCCTCTGCACTCTTTCCAGCGCTTCCACATCCTTCTTATAGTGAGGTGACCAGAACTGCACACAATATTCCAAATGTGGTCTCACCAAGGTCCTGTACAGTTGCAGCATAACCCCACGGCTCTTAAACCCCAACCCCCTGTTAATAAAAGCTAACACACTATAGGCCTTCTTCACAGCTCTATCCACTTGACTGGCAACCTTTAGAGATCTGTGGATATGGACCCCAAGATCTCTCTGTTCCTCCACAGTCTTCAGAACCCTACCTTTGACCCTGTAATCCACATTTAAATTTGTCCTACCAAAATGAATCACCTCACATTTATCAGGGTTAAACTCCATTTGCCATTTTTCAGCCCAGCTTTGCATCCTATCTATGTCTCTTTGCAGCCTACAACAGCCCTCCACCTCATCCACTACTCCACCAATCTTGGTGTCATCAGCAAATTTACTGATCCACCCTTCAGCCCCCTCCTCTAAGTCATTAATAAAAATCACAAAGAGCAGAGGACCAAGCACTGATCCCTGCGGCACACCGCTAGCAACCTGCCTCCAATCCGAAAATTTTCCATCGACCACCACCCTCTGTCTTCGGTCCACAAAGATCCAATTCGGGCGCTCCAGCTTCTGAGGAGATACGTCCAGAGCTTCCGGCGGCTCTCTGACTTAGATCGGTGGTGGGGGGGGCGGAAAGGGAGGTAGGTCAGATGGCTCTCTGGCGAGGGGGGGAGAGAGGCGGGTCAGATGGCTCTCTGTTGGAGGATGGAGGCATGTCAGATGGCTCTCTGGTGGGGGGAAGGGAGGCGTGTCAGATGGCTCTCTGGTGGAGGGGGAGGGAGACGGGTCAGATGGCTCTCTGGTGAGGGAGGTGGGTCAGATGGCGGGTCTGGTGGGAGGACAGGGGTGACAGGGTCCACTGCCACTCTGCGTGTGATTGTGGAGGGAAAGGGGGGGTCCACTGCTACTCTGCACGTGATCGGTGGGGAGGGAGGAGGGACGGCTGCCACCCTGCATGCGATCGGTGGGGGGTCAGGGGGGTCCGCTGCCACTCTGCATGCGATTGGTGGGGGGGAGGGGGGAAGGTGGGAAGGGGGCCACGATCGGTCTGGGAAGCAGGGGGGGGTCAGTTACGTTGTGGGGCTGGGCCAATGTCTGTGGGGGCCAGGGGGAGGCATTATCTGGCCCAGGAACGATGTGGCAGGGGAGCATTTTTCAATTTTTTAAAACTGCGATTGGAGGCGCTGATCGGAGCTGCAGTGTTTTGGGCGCATTAAACCCCGCCCACAGACTTCTGAGTAGCAGAGGGGGTTGGAAGAATGGAGAATCTGGCAAAGTGGTGGGAGTTGACATAGCCTAGGAATATGGTGGAAGAAAGGCTTGTGAGCATCTGACCGTGCTGGTAGAGGGGATCTCCCCGACAAAGCATCAACTCACAACTTATTCACTCTTAGTGGCAGCCATTCTCCATTGCAACCAGCTGTCTGAAAGAGTATAGGACAGGTATTTAGGTCTGAAGTTAACAAACCCATTGTTAAGATTAGTCCATTTTCCAAATTTCTACAACTCTGTCACATCTATTTTCATGCTGCAATCTCCCATACCAGCACTTCTGATATGTCTTCCTTTTTCTTCAAGTTAGAATTCCCCAAAGCCATGGTTCACAGGGCCTTCAATCACGTTCATAGAAACATAGAAAAACTACAGCACAAAACAGGCCCTTTGGCCCCACAAGTTGTGCCGAACATATCCCTACCTTTTAGGCCTACCTATAACCCTCCATCCTATTAAGTCCCATGTACTCATCCAGGAGTCTCTTAAAAGACCCTATTGAGTTTGCCTCCACTACCACTGATGGCAGCCGATTCCACTCGCCCACCACCCTCTGTGTGAAAAACTTCCCCCTAACATTTCCCCTGTACCTACCCCCAGCACCTTAAACCTGTGTCCTCTTGTAGCAGCCATTTCCACCCTGGGAAAAAGCCTCTGAGAGTCTACCTGATCTATGCCTCTCAACATTTTATATACCTCTATTAGGTCTCCTCTCATCCGATGTCTCTCCAAGGAGAAAAGACCGAGCTCCCTCAGCCTATCCTCATAAGGCATGCCACTCAATCCAGGCAACATCCTTGTAAATCTCCTCTGCACCTTTTCAATCTTTTCCACATTCTTCCTGTAATGAGGCGACCATTTCCTGAACTATTTCTCTGTTCCCTTCCCTCCCAAAACAAAACCAGCATTTTACTTGTCTTCCACTCCACTAGCCCTCCAAATCCAGCAGATCATCCACTGCACCCCTCCATCTATTCAATATTAAGGCCATAGGGCTGTAAAGTCTACAAGATTATGAGAGGCATGGGCAGAGTGGATAGTCAGATGCTTTTTCTCAGGGTGGAAGAGTCATTTACTAGGGGGCATAGGTTTAAGGTGTGAGGGGCAAGGTTTAAAGAGATGTACGAGGCAGATTTTTTACACAGAGAGTAGTGGGTGCCTGGAACTCGTTGCCGGGGGAGGTAGTGGAAGCGGATACGGTAGTGACTTTTAAGGGGCATCTTGACAAGTACATGAATAGGATGGGAATAGAGGGATATGGTCCCCGGAAGGGTAGGGGGTTTTAGTGAAGTCAGGCAGCATGATCGGTGCAGGCTTGGAGGGCCGAAGGGCCTGTTCCAGTGCTGTAATTTTCTTTGTTCTTTGTAATGTAAATTAATGCATAATGGATGAACCAATGCATTCTAGAAACACTGGGAAGAGAATGATACTGATAGCCCATGAATTCCTTTGGGGTTTATGTGATGTAATACAATCAGAACCAGAATATTTTCAGAATCTATAACATTATTGAGCGCAGTTTACTTGCCAATGTAGTCCATGTGCAGAAAAATGGATCTACATTAACAATCTTATATATGTTTCTACCATCTTTTCCAATTATTGATCGACAAAAAAATATTAAATGCAATGAAGGAAAGCTCGGAGTTGTGTAATAATTGTTTTGGTAGGACATGTCTATATCTACCACAGTCGAGTTAAATCCCTCAAAATAGCCATTGCATGGCAGTCCATGGACCTGCAGTCCTTCTACATGCCTCCAATTACTAGGTTGAATATTATAAGATAATGGACAACCATGTGGATTATAAAGATTGGGCAAGCTGATCAAGGGTTAAAGTTGTTTAGTTGAGTTCTTCAGCTATCTGACACAATCCAGAAGGCTGTCCATTATTCAAATGTTGCATTTATAATGCAGATTTTACTGTGATTATGTTCAGCAATTTTTTGGCAACATGTGGTGAGCAAATTCTGAACATGATACCATTTAATGGTGTGCTTTGGATTTGTCCAGTAGCTTCATTGACCAATTTAGAAAATACAGTGTCATGCCAGTATTTTCTGAACAGGTTTTACTGCTTGCATCTATGATTACATTTGGAATAAAGTGTCTTTAGAGAGAAGTATTTTATCATCAGAGTGTAAATGGACTGATATTTTACCTGAGGTATTTAAGTAGTGAATGGGCCACTTAACTAGAAATTCTGCAGTACTATTCCCTCTGGACAATATTTTTAAGCTGTTTTTTCCCAAACTATTTATGTAACCTTCTGCAGTAATCCTCAACTATGGTCGATGAGTTGATTTTTCAAAAAATGCTCATTTGTGACTAGTCCATGCACTTTTGGGACCCATTAGCGATCGAGGTATTCCCATTCAAATATTCAACTCAAGCATTGACTACTGCAGACAAAACCAATTTTAGAAATTATTCAGTGCTGAATACTGCACAACAGCTTTAGCATTATTGAAAAACTACTGTGTCACTTTAATAAGGATAACTAGGCATCCACTCTGAAAACACTCATATATCAAAAAGAAAATTGCTAACAGAATCTCAGTACTGTATGATACTCTGCAAATCGTTGGTATGGTGTAACTATAATTAGCTGTTAGAGTAATTGCTCAGATGTGACTCTATCATAGGGATAGAGGACAAATGGATTCAATAATTTATTTTCATAACCAAAGTGGAAAAAACTGCTTTATGAAACAAAAACTTAATAAAACTTGAGACAAAAGAGATTTCATTTACTTTAGTCAGTTGTAGATGGCAAATTCTTGGAAAAAGTAATTAACATCTTAAAGAAACATAATTTTTTATATAAACAAAAATTTGCTGATATTCTTCCATAGCAGTAATACGAGCTGTAGTGAGGAGACGGTACACCAGAGACTATTGTTTGATTTGATTAGGATTTGATGGCTACAAAATTCAGTATGGCCCGAAAAAGAGCACGGAGATCATGATGTGTGATTAACATACACTGGTTGCTCCTGATGCAGGTTGCACACAAATTTCATACTTCCTGTCATTTTCATGATTAAAGTGTGCAGCCAGCACTAAGCATGTTGAATAGCAGCATATCTGTTTTTAGAGGTACAAAATCATCAAAGACTAGCATGAATTCAAGCCAGCTTGTGCTACTTAAAGCCAGCCTAAACTGCTTAAATGGGAGGTGCATTTAGACTGAAGCAGGTGCTGGAAGTGATTCTACAAATGAGTTTGAGTGGGAAAGATAATAAGAATGGCACCAGATGGTAGAAGGCAAGCTCTAAGGTATTCCCATTGCAGCACTGGAGGTATTGGTGTAGAAACTGGATAGCAGAAGTTCTCTCTTCACAATAGACTAGGAGGCATCCACTCAGAAACTGCACAGACAATGGGAGCAGACAGTAATCATGATCAATGCCAGCAGCTTCAAGGCCCTGGATACTCTGTTACAAGAAATTCAGTAACCTAGCTTGAGTGGTCGAGGCAAATAAATGCATCTTCAAATTTCCCACTAACAGTACCACCTATCTTACAAATCACTCAATGCATCACACCTCATCACTCGCTCACCAACAATCGCTATCAATACGCCTCATTCACAGCTCTGCCTCACCTTCATACACTTAGCTCTGTTGCTAGCTTCACACCCATATCTCACAGCTTCAACATGCAGCAAGCTGTTCAGCCATGCCAATCACAATATGCAAACACACGGCATCATGCTCACCAACTCCTTCTCCGAAAAAGCAAAGTACTACAGATGTTGGAAATCACACTAAAAACAGAATAGCCAAAACAAAGCCAAAAGGACTCAAAAAGCTAACTCTGCTTTCTCTCCATAGATGCTGCCAGACCTACTGAGTTTTTCAAGTATTCTCTGTTCTTGTTTCAGATGCTAGCATCTGCAGTATTTTGCTTATAAAAACAGAATATGCTGAGAAGACTCAGGTAGCATTTGTGTGAAGAGGAAAATGGCTAATGGGCTGAATTTTCCCAGTCCAGCGGAGACAGGTTAGGGACAAAACAGAGTGAACTGGATGTAGCTACCTGACACATTTCCACATCCAAGATAACTTGCTGCAGGGGTTGTGAGCATGGTAGAGGCTATCCACCTGGCATCAGATGAAAGCCATTTAGGTCCATTGGGGGGAAAGAGCCTGTCCTGACTGGGCTCTTCTCGACAGCAGCCAGCTGTCCCCACTGCTGAGCCCAGAACTGAATTAGTGCCCCCCTAGAGGCAAGCCAGTGGGGGTCATCAACGCTTCCTCCGTCCTTATGCAATGATATGCTTTTTCTTTAAGTTTGATACTATCTTTAACTTTTTTGGTCAACCATGGATGGCTCCTCCTCTTGGGATTTTTCTTTCTTGTGGAATGTACCTATTCTGTGAATTCTAAAATATCCCTTTTAAATGTCTGCCACTACACCTCTTTTGACCTATCCCTTAACCTAAATTGTCAGTTTACTTCAGCTAGCTTTGCTTTCATGCCATCTTAATTGCCCTTATTTAAGTCTAAAATAGTACTCTTCAACCCCACTCTTTTCTCCCTCAAACTGAATGTAGAATTCAATCATATTATGATCAATGCTACTTAGGAGTGGCCTCAGTATGAGGTTATCAATTAATCCTATCGCATTGCATAATCAAGTCAAGTGTAGCCTGCTCTCTGGTTCTAAGAGACTATCCCAAAAACATTCTATAAACTCCTCACCCAAGCTACTTTTTCCCATCTGATATTTGTAGTCTATAAGTAGCTTAAAATGCCCCATGATTATCGCCGTACCTTTCTGACAAGGTCCCATTATTTCTTCCTTTATGTTCCGTCCTACTGCGTGTGTACTATTAGCGGGCCTGTAAACCACTCCCAGAAGTGACTTTGTGCCTTTATTGTTTCTCATCTCTACCCAAACAGCCTCTACATCCTAGTTTCCTGAACTTTGGTAATCCCTATCTATTGTGTTAATACCATTATTAGTTAACAGAGCCACCCCTCCACCTTTTCCTGGCTTCCTGTCCTTCCTGAGTGTCATGTACCTTTCAATATTCAGGTTCCAATCCATGTCATCCTGCAGTCATGCCTTTGTGATGGCTATTGGATTGTATCTATTTATTTCTATTTGAGCTATCGGCTCATCTTTTGTTCTGAATGCTATGTTCATTCAGATACAGGAGCGTTAAGTTTTGTCCTTCTATTATTTTTGTCAGCTCCACCATTATCTGCTGATTTACTTTTATATTTATACTCTCTATCCCTGCCTGACATTATCTTTTTATCATTTTCCATATTCGTACGTTTCTTACTTCTGTTTTCGCTACTCTTTGATTTAACCACATCTTCCCAAATTTGATCCCTTACCCCCACTATTTACTTTAAAATCTTTTCTACTTCCTTAGTTACAGCTCACTAGTTCCAGGATGGTCCAGTTGTAGAGTGCCCCAATGGTACAGCCTATTAATTCCCCAGAGTCACTTTCTATAGGACCAACACTCACTTAATTAACTTTTTTCTTTTTAAAATATCAATATAAACTCTTACTATCTGTCTTTATATGTCTAGCTCACTTTCTCTTGTACTCTAATTTTTCTCTCCTTGTTACTTTTTTAGTCACTGATTGTTGTTTTTCATATTCTGTCCAATTTTCTACCTGCCACACATCATTGTGCAATTGTTCTTTAAGTTTGATACTACATTTAACTTTTTTAGTTAACCACAGATGGATATCAGTGATAACAGTAAGGTAATTTAAGAACACAAATACATAATACTTGTATTCCTGTGGTCCGAATGTTGTCTAATTAACTACATCTAGTAGAAGGGATGTGTGATGTAGGAAACATGGGTACGTATTAAAGAAAAGCATTCTTATGCCAATTATGTGAGTTTTCTTTTTTCCAAGTCTACAACCTTGTCATCTTTAATATTCCTATTACATGAATCCTTTTATAATTCAATGGTCTATACTTATTGCTGATTTTGCCTTACAAAAATTTGCATCTCAGCATCTCACAATTAAATGGCAAGTAGGATCTGAAGGACATCTCCTATTGTTAATGATTTCACTGAGGCTACTGCAAAGTGATGATACTTTTGCAATAGCTGCTTTTCTGGTATTTTAACATTTTTCAAAAACCTTGTGTTTAATTTCATCAGCTAACCTATAATTATACTGCCTAATTAGAATTATTCATGGTTAATTGTTCAAAAGTGGCACATCTTTAAAAGCCACTACATCATTTTCTTTTTTTTCAAATATGTTGAGAGAAAAATACAAAGTTCAAATTGCAGCTACAAAGGAATTACTTTTTTCTGGAACTCAAATAAGCCCTGCTTTTGCTGCTTTGAAATTTTAACTGTCTGCTATAGAAGTATTTTCTTGAGAAATAGTGGTTCCAGGATGGGTAAATGAAAAATCAAGTTTGTGAAAGTATGATCAGGGTAATATAAAATAATTGGATGAAGGGCAATTATAGTTCAAGACCTCATTTTAACCTATCATCCATGCACATGCATTTAGCCTCATCATCAAACTAAAAATACATCTTATAACAACAAACTTATGAAAAGTACCAAAAAACACTGATATCCATAAACTGTCATATCTGCAGTAATGTTGCCTCTATATTAGTAGTTGTCCGATACTTAGGATAATACCTGAAGCATAATTTTTTCCTGCTGTCAACCATAACCAACTGTTAAGTAAGTTAACAGCACTTTGTAGAAATGATTCATTCAAATGCTATCAACACCCCAAACATGTTCATTGTTACCTCCCAACTTCTTTACTATTTGGCTCCTTGTGGTGTAACCAGATAAATTCTCTGGAGAAATTGAAAATGCTGGAAAATCTCAGCAGATCTGACAGAATCTATGGAGAGAGAATAGAGCCAACATTTCGAGTCTGGCTGATCCTTCGTCAGAGCTCTAACGATGGGTCATGCAGACTCAAAACGCTGGCACTATTCTCTCTCTCCACAGATGCTGTCAGACCTGCTGAGATTTTCCAGCATTTTCTGTTTTTGTTTCAGATTCCAGCATCCAAAGTATTTTGCCTTTATCCGTGTAGGAATTGTTATGATGAAGCTATGAGTCTGGGGAATTAATGGTCATTAATGGGCATAGTGACCTTCTGCTAAATAGCTGTATTGATCTGTTATCAAGTGCATCTTTGACTGCCTTGTAGCTTCTTGGAAATTTCATCTTAACTCATCAAACTAGCAAAATGTTCACAGTCACACACAATGATAACTTGCTGGGTTTCAGTGGACGTGTGAATCTGCTCTCCCATGTGATTCAACAGAAATTAAGAGGAGGCTATTGATAAGTCATTCTGTATCTCTCATATTTTTGGTTCTTTTTACTCCGTGTGCTACAAAAATAGTTACGGGGTCCGATCTTATTGGCCGTTCATGCCACACTCCTGCTCCTGGAAAATCCTGCCGGCGTGAACGGCGGTAACATTCTGGCCATGGTCTTTTTATTCATTCACAGAATGTGGGCATTGCTAGAAAGGCCAGCATTTATTACCAATCCTTAACTTCCTTTGAGAAGGTGGTGAGCCACCTTCTTAAACTTATGCAGTCTATGTGGTGTGGGTACCCCAACTATGCTATTAGGAAGGGAGTTCGAGGATTTTGACCCAGTGAAGGAACAGCGATATGGTTCCAAGTCAGGATAGTGAGTGGCTTGGATGAAAACTTGCAGATGGTCACGTTCCAGTGCATCTGCTATCCTTATGCTTCTAAGTGGCAGAGGTCATGGGTTTGGAAGGTTTTTTCAAAGATGCTGTGCATCTTCTAGATGATATACACTGTAGCCACTGTGCGTGGTGGTGGAGGAAGTGAATGTTGAAGGGTGGATGAGGTGCCAATCAAGTGGGCTGCTTTGTCCTGGATGGTGTCAAACCTCTTTGGTGTTGCTACAGCTGCACTCATCCAAGTGGAAAGTATTCCATCACATTCCTGACTTGTGCCTTGTGGATGGTGAACTTTGGGGAGTCAGGAGGTGAGTTACTCGCCACAGAATTCCCAGCCTTTGACCTACTCTTGTAGCCAGCGTCTTTATTTCACAGAACCTTTACAGTGTAGAAAGAGGCTATTTGGTCCATAGAATCTGCACTGGCTCTCTCAGAGAGCATTCTACCTGGTCTCACTCTCCTGTCTTATGCCCGACACTTTGTAAATGTTTCTTTTCAGATAGCAATCCAATCCCCTTTCGAAAACCTCAATTAAACCTGCCTCCACCACCCACTCAGGAAGTTCGTTCCAGACTCCAACCACCCTCTGGGTGAAAAAGATTTTTTTCTCATCACTTTTACTGCTTTTACCAAATATTTTGAAGCTGTGTCTTCTTGTTCTTGGTGCTTTCTTGAGTGTGAACAGTTTCTTACTATTTACCCTTTCATTTTGGATTTTGGGTTACTCTATCAAGTCGTCTCTTAGCCTTCTTTTCTCCAAGAAACACAGTTCCATCCTCTCCACCTTATCCTCAGCTACAGTTCTTAACCCTGGAATCATTCTTGCGAATCTTCTCTGTATTCTCTCCAATTACTTCACGTTATTTCTCAAGTCTGGTGCCCTGAACTGGCAGCAGGTAAGGCCTGAATAGTGTCTGATACAAATGCAACATGACCTTCTAACACTTTTATTCAATGCCCCTATTAATAAAGTCTAAGAAACCAAATGCTTTATTAACTTTATTTATTAATACGATGGGCCTCCAACAAACACAACCTTTGTGTTAGGTATCACTCCAACCCGTGAAGACTTTTTCCTCTGATTCCTATCGGCTCCAGTTTTCCTATGGTTCCATGATGCCACACTCTTTCAAATGCTGCCTTGATGTCAAGGGCAATCACCTCTTGCGTTTAGCCCCTTTGTCCATGTTTGAACCAAAGCTGTAATGAGATCAGGAGTTGAGTGACCTGGTGGAATCCAAACTGAGCATTATTGGCATGTTATTGCTGAGTAAGTGCGACTTGATAGCACTGTCGACAATATCTTAGAATCATAGAATCCCTACAGTGCAGAAGGAGGCCAATCGGTCCATTGAGCCTCCAGCGACAACAATCCCACCTAGGCCCTATCCCCATAACACCACATATTTACCCTGCTAATCCCCCTGATGCTAATGGTTAATTTAGCAAGGTCAGTCAACCTAACCTGTGCATCATTGGAGTGTGGGAGGAAACCGGAGCACTCGGAGAAAACCCACGCAGACACAGGGAGAATGCACAAACTCCACACAGGGGCTGTGAGGCAGCAGTGTTAACCACTGTGCCACTGGGTAATCTTCCATCACTTTGATAATGATTGAGAGTAGACTTATGGTGCAGTAATTGGTCGGGTTGGATTGTCTTGCATTTTGTGGACAGACATGCCTCGACAATTTTCCACCTTGAAGGGTAGATGCTGTACTAGAACAGCTTTCACTAAAAAACATATCTATGTCTCTGTGATGCATGAGAAGTAATGTATCCTATTTCCACAGCTCACTGAAAAGTCCTGCCCATGAGTACGACATACTTTTGGGCTGTTAAAATTTGTCTATGCTGTTGAACACTCACTCACCACATCTCATCTAAGTAGCTAGTATCTGATTGTATGTACTAGTACTTTAATGCCCCAGTTCAGCTGCGAAGACAGATAACTTGTCAAACATTTTTGCAAAGACCAGAAAAACTCACCTTTGCTACAATGTTTTCCCTAATATACTTAATTCCAACTAAACATTGCATTTTACATTCAAGATTATATTCTAGCCAGTGCCTATTGCAAACAGCCGAAGGGATAGGCAGAGTGCTGACTGTACTGAACCAACCCTTGCTTGCAAAACTCAGGACGTAATGCATAATCTTAAATGCGGTTCTGCAATTGGGCAGCATTTACTGAACAATCCCGAGTGTGCTAAGACTTACACTGGCAACCAATTTAAAATTATTAATCTGCTCGCAATATACCACACTCATGCTTACTAGAAGCTACTTAAATTCATATTCAAAGATCTGTCCTTTGCAAGTGAAAGGAAATGTCCAGACATTGCACCTTTTTTGAACTAAAAAAGCATAGGGTGCAATAGCACCCTGGCGCATTCGCCATGGCAATGTCTTGACCATTCTTGACTCGCCAAACAATCAGCCAGCTTTTCTCATGCAGTATAAATTGTTGATCTCTTTGAAATTTGGCGTTATTGCATCTGTCCTGATGAGTGCAAGGTGAAAAACTTTGGCAACATGGCTTGAATTGTCAACATTAAGAGCATTCAAATGGTTATTGGATAAACATACGGATGATATTGGAATAGTGTAGATTAGAGGGGCTTTAGATTGGTTCCACTGGTCGGCGCAACATTGAGGGCCGAAGGGCCTGTACTGCGCTGTAATGTTCTATGTTCTATGAATTCTCCCAACCCTCCCGCCACTGGAATTATAGTGGGCGGGTTGCGGACAATGTGAAGCCCCATTGACAGTCAGGTGGGAATTTCCGGCTTTTAGACCAGCACGGCCAGAGAATCCTGCCCCATGTTTCTTTCTTCTGCAAAATTTAAATTGGCACAAATATTCAGGGTTCCAGGCCATAACCTAAGATTTCATTAACAGCACTTTCCAAACGAGCAGCTACTATTGGCTGGAAGGAAAAGGGCAGCAGGCATTTGGGAATACTATCACTTGCAAGTCCCTCTTCATGCCATGCAACATCCTGATACGGAAACATATCATAGTTCTTTCACCATCGCTGGTCAAAATCTCAGCACTCCCTATAAAACAACACTGTGGGAGTACCTGCACCACAGACTGCAGAAATCCGAGAAGGCAGCTCAGTACTACCTTCTCAGGTGCAAGTAAGAATAAATGGTGGCATTGCCAGCAAAGCCCAAACCCCACAAACAAATAATAAATAAAAGTCTCAAAAGATGGTACTGCCTGAATTGGAAAGAAAGGTAGGGAGAAGCAGAAGTAGATAACATTTAACACTAAGGAGGAGATTAAATTAGCAATAGTATTTTCAAAAAAAGCTAATAAATCTGGCAAGAGAAATTATATGGGCATTGCTGTATTCTGTAGTTTGCCAAATTTGTTAAATGCAGCAGGCTGGGATTGCCAAGAACAATTCAATGATTAGAATCTCTCTGAATGCAACCTCCTTATGCATTTCAGATTGTAAATTATTCTGTTTTTGTGAAACACAATCAATTAGACTATAAGTAAATAAGCTTATTTATTTAAACAGTAATTCAATGAACTATACATCTCTGTTCTTTTCTATATCGCAAGGGGGATAGAATATAAAAGCAGAGATGTCTTGCTGCATCTGTATAGGGCATTGGTGAGGCCGCAGCTGGAATACTGTGTGCAGTATTGGTCCCCTTATTTGCGGAAGGATATATTGGCCTTGGAGGGAGTGCAGAGAAGGTTCACCAGGTTGATACCAGAGATGAGGGGTGTTGATTATGAGGAGAGACTGAGCAGATTGGGTTTGTACTCGTTGGAATTTAGAAGGCTGAGGGGGGATCTTATAGAGACCTATAAGATAATGAAGGGGCTGGATAGGGTAGAGATGGAGAGATTCTTTCCACTTAGAAAGGAAGCTAGAACTAGAGGGCACAGCCTCAAAATAAGGGGGGGTCAGTTTAGGACAGAGTTGAGGAGGAACTTCTTCTCTCAGAGGGTGGTGAATCTCTGGAATTCTCTGCCCACTGAAGTGGTGGAGGCTACCTCGTTGAATCTGTTTAAATCACGGATAGATGGATTCCTGATCGGTAAGGGAATTAGGGGTTATAGGGATCAGGCGGGTAAGTGGAACTGATCCACTTCAGATCAGCCATGATCTTATTGAAAGGCGGGGCAGGCTCGAGGGGCTAGATGGCCTACTCCTGCTCCTATTTCTTATGTTCTTATGTTCTTTTCAATATTACACGGTAGTAGTTGGTTCCAACCTGGTGGTACTGTTAAATAATTAAATTAATACAATTTATTAAACTGGTTAATGTTTATAGTGCAGATCAATGCACTCACTAATACCCTGCTTAATTTATAAAATCATGATTAGTTAAAAAATTCAATTTTTGAGAAACATTCTGAAGGCCGAGGGATTTTCGATCTCTGCATAATGTACTAATTTATTTCAACTTCGCCTAGGTTAAAACTTGTTTTATCAAAATTCTAAGCAACTATATTAATAGAATTATAAGAGAGGGCCAGTTTGTCAATTTAACAAGAATATTTGTGCCTAACTGTGCCTAAATATTTGCATAATCAAATTTATTATTACATAATTCACAGTTTTGTATGATTGCTGACTTAACAAAAAGTATTCATCTGTGTTTCGGAAAGATACATATAATTGCTTAATTTATTTTTCATATTTATAGATTACTTAATTAGTTTACATTGCAAAACAAACAAAAGGTCGTCATCTAATTTTCATTTAATTTGCAACATTAACTATAGAAATGCAAAGCATCCAATTTAACATGTTTAATAAACTTGAAAAACTTCCCAGTAATATGAATAATAATTAAAGCTTACTATGCATTTTGATATAATTAATTGATTATCAAAATGTTGCATATTTTACATGACAAAAGAGAGTTGAACTGCCACCCATAATGAAAATGCACTTTGCAAATTAAAAGCATTGGAACTGAATTTTTTCAGCTTCTTTAGGAAATAAACATTCCTTAGCCAATTAAACCGTATTGTAATAATTCCATGATTTATAGCAAGTTGTTAAAGTTTCAAAACTTGGGCCAACCTATATTAAGGTCACAATCAATCATGTCTGCTTATAAAACTAGCAAGTAATGACTGTCAAACTAGCTGCTTTTGATGTTGGTGTGAAAGAAGTATTAGCACTTGTCAACAAAACTGCTTACAACATTTCATTAGCATGCACGGACTAGTGTACCTATTTATTATTCTGGCAGCTTCATGGACAGAGTTACAAGCTTATAAAACATTTTGTCTGCAGAAAACAATTGTACACTGTTTGGTTTGCTGATAAAGTGGCATCACAAATGTCTCACTGACTTCGTTAGGTTTTAGAGCAAACAGAAATGTGAATTCTTTGGCCTGTACCTTCATTGATGCTGAGAAGCACTGAATAATTCAGGGTCTTTCTCTCCTAGACATGCCAATCACTTTTATCAATTACCCATCAGTCTCCTTGTCAAAACAGAAAGGATTAATTTAACTGAAAACAAGGCAAATAAATGGATACAATAACACAGGTGCAGAGTTGCCAAACTGTTATGAGTAAATCCAGGCAATGATGGTCACTGCCACAAATGAAGTGTTTGGTTTTAGTTTGGAAATGTTTCTCTCATGTGAGCCAAGAATGCATTTAATTTAAGATAAGCATATTAATCTGCCTCTTTTGATTACTAATATATTACTCAGTCAGTGGTAACATACACTGCACAATGATAATACAAGTGAAATTTAGCCATGTAAAACTGTGCCAATTGTGAAATATAAATGGTCTTTCTGAGAGCTTATTATCATATAATCTTAAAACAACTAGAAGTGCTTGAGAAATAAATCTTTTTTCAACAAACTTGTAAATAAATTTTTAATGTCAGGAATAATCTCTTTGAGGTCAATCTCTAAGTTCAAACAATTGGTAGACTTACTGTAAAGTACATTTTTGAAGATCATTCATAAAAATCTATTGTTAGCTATGTCCAATTAAGACAGAACTATTGAAATGGTATTAAAACAGCTCGATTATTTTGCAACAAGACAAGATCATCTCAGAAGTACATCTGGCCTTTGAATCATCGAATAACAGTTTAAAACAGTATAAAGTCATCAAAGTTAGGCATCAGCGATTTCTATGAGTGTTTTTCTGTTTATAACCATACCCTCAGCAGAAACCCTAGAGAAGAAGCAAATCTGCCATTCATGCCATTTCTTTGGGTTTGCTGCTGAAGTTACAGGGAAATACCAAGGAAATTCTAGTGGGACCAGAGGCCACTGAGACTTCCAAAGATAGGGAGTGGGGAGTTGCCTCTTGGGCAGTGTCAACCTGGCACTGCCAGCCTGGCACCCAGGCAGCACCAGCCTGGCACCCTGGTACTCCCCATGCCACTGCAGAGCTTTTTCTGCTGTTGCTACAAAATGTGGTCAAAAGAGAGTTTTCTTGTTTGGCTCAGAACATACATTTCACACATGTGAATTACCTGGACTGAATAGGAAGAGATGGTACACAGGGTTAACACAATGCCCTGCATTCAGGGACCTTCAGAACAGTTGAGGAACAGATCAGCAGTCTCTGAAAATCTGGAAAGGTACGATTACTCACTATTTCACAAAGTGATGGAACGTGCCACAAAGGGTGAAACGTGCCACAATTTCCGCTCAATCTGTACAGCATAGGCTGTATATAAGACACTCAAAGAACTAGACAACTCTTTCATAGCTTTACATGTAAGCATAAACTGCAGTTGGGCAAATCTATTACCTGGAACTTTAAATGGAAATTAATGTCACATTATCATCTGTGAAGGTGAACTCCGAATGCAAGCTTCAGAAAAATTTGGCTTTATGATGCATGTTCTTTTACTGACAGTCATGGCTGTAGCTACTTAGGTATTATTCAGCGCTTGTCAAATTTCCAAAATGCCAACACAATCTTGCTGCTTTCAGAACAAGACAGACAAAAACTGCAGGGGAGGAGGATGCTGCAACTTAAATCCTTTGAAATCTTTTGGCCTCCATAAACCAGGGGCTAAAGAGTGAACCAACATCACAAAAAGGGAATAAAAATAAAAGAAAATTTCAGATTTGCACTTTTAATTGTAGCAGCGAAAAAATCTTATTACCAAAAATCGAAATAAATATTTGTTTCAGAATACTGTGACAACCTTAACATTCACAAGTCCAACTCTCAGCAACCCTACATTAAATTCCACTATCAGAAAATGTTCCTGTGAAATGTTCAGCAGGTAAACCTTCAAAAATCGCTTGCTGAAAGGCCACAATATACTTGACCTTCATTGCCCAATTTATGACAGCAACGTGAATGCATAGTGTATTCCCCATGAGAAAATCAGGGATTTGTATTGGTACTCTTTGCCAAGCCATTCACATAGTTTTTAAGTGTGTGAGAGCACTTATAGGTGAATTTATGTACTGGACTAATTGGGTTGGGATTCTGTGAAAGGAGCCTCCCTCCTGACATCTGAGTCCCTATGAGCTTGTCTTACACCGATGGGACTGATCCACAGGTTGGAAAATATAACCTATTATTTGCGGTCAATTGAAAAAAACTAGAATCTGCTACTTTGGCTAGAGCAACTGATTTATTCCTGCTGACTGATGTGAATCACCTCCCCCCGCCCCCCCCCCCCCCCCACCGGTCAATTTTCTTGCTGCTTCCCGTCAAGAGCATGGTGATGTTTCAGTTTTATGCTTTTGTTAACCTTTTTTAGGACAGTACAAACATTGGAAAATTATGCTATAAAAAGAGAACATTCTGGAAATGTTCAGCCCATCAGTCAGCATCTATGGAGAGAAACAGAGTTAATTGGCCAGGATTTTACTTCCAAGGTGGGCAGTTCAAGTCAGGAAATCTCCCTAATTGTCAGACATGCCTCAGTAGAAAGTGCCTCGTCAGACCCAATTTTCATTCTGGGGGTGGGTGAGTGCTTGTTAGAGTTGACCCCACCACCGCTGGAAGCAGATCGGAGGTATCCAAGGAGTGGCCAAGTGTCAAAGTGGGCTGGTTAAAAGTCTATTTTGCTTTTCTCTGACTTTTTCCACAGTTGTTTCATTAAATTTTAAGCCTTTTAGCTCTCACCTCTCACAGCCAATCAGCATTCCATCCACACCCTATGCTATCTTATGCCTCTCATATCCTGCTTGCCAAGTTATGCCCCCCACCCAGCCACATGGCCCTTTATAGCCCCATGCTAACTTAATGCCAACCACACCCAACTCATAACAACCCACACACCACCCTTAGCCCTTACATGCATACTTCTCCATGGGCAGATTTCAAGAGCCATGATGAGATGAAATAAAGTAAAAGTCTAAAATGGCCTTCATTATATTATAAAAATCCCATTCATGACACCCCATTGAACCATTTTAAATCTCCTCAAGGTTAATCTCAGAAAAACAAACTTCTATTCATAATCTCACATCAAAGGCAGGGAATCATTTAATGACATCTTTGAGACATTAATAAAACTTTGAACTTAGAACTCCCGACCAAGATAATTAAAGCTGGGGAAATTAGCCAACCATCTATAAAGAGCCCATAAGGAAATAAATAACACAAGTGACGACTGTAACTGCTAGAATTGAGCTTTTTAAAAATTCTCACTGATACTGGCAGCCTATTTTTTTTAATTGGTTGGACATTTAAATAACATCACATCATGATTTATACAGACGTCACTCAGCCTTCAAGGGTCTTAAATCTATTCCATAAATTTATGATTCCCACACTGCAGGTTAACACTTGCTGTAGCCAAAATGGGGTCTGTTTCAAATTAACAGATGGCTCAGTTTAGCTTGGTTTTCCCTCATCTGCGAGTCATGCGCTGTCCTCTTTTCCATACCAGTAAAATACCAGTAAAATATGATCTTCTGATTCCGGATCCTGCCCATTATTTTGGAAACACCACGGATGCGATTCTCCCAAAAAAATTCCAAGTCCCCAATTCATGTGAAAACGGGAGTAACTCCTGCCAATTCTTTCAGCGTGAATTCAGAGCAAATCTCTAACACTCTGTGTATCACAAACTGCTCTGGCGTGATTCCCTCTGAAAATTAGGGGGCGGGGCCTATTTCTGCCCGAGAAGCCAGTAGTGTAGCGCTGACTGGGCCACTGCGCATGCACCAATCAGTCAGAGTGGAGATTGGCGCATCTGCAGTGGCTTGGCATTGCTGGCCTCCCGATCATTGGCCAGCCCCAATCTCCTCCCACCGACAATCACAACACCCCCGACCTCTTCCTCCCCCCCCAGAGGCCATGATGCCCAGCGGAAAGCCTGCAAAACGGCCTCTGCTGATGTCTAGAGCAGCACAGCGTGCTGGGAGAATCACCCCCCACAAAGTCTCCATGACTCCATGAAAATCCAGATCAATATTTCAGGCCCATGATCCTTCATCAGGACTGAGGAAGGATATGCATTGGTTCTCTGCCCAGGTTGCCTTACATTTACAAACTAATGAAATACCTATTAAGGTATATAATGAATTATTATTGGTAGATGTAGAAATAGATACATGAACCTTGGCAGTAATTCTATGTCTCTTTGCAGTGTCAGCGATGATGGTACTTTTGTAGGTGCCTCTGGTGTTGGTGGTCACAGAAACGGTCATCAAAATGTTGATAAAATGGGAAAGAAAATAGAATGAGAAAAATTCATTACCAAACTGTCTCATTCTAAACAACCAGTGGTATGATGGCACAGTGGTTAGCGCTGCTGCCTCACAGAACCAGGGACCCGGGTTCGATTCCCAGCTTGGGTCACTGTCTGTGTGGAGTTTGCATGTTCTCCCCGTGTCTGTGTGGGTTTCCTCCGGGTGCTCCGGTTTCTGCCCACAATTTGAAAGACATGCTGGTTAGGTACATTGTCTCGAACAGGCGCCAGAGTGTGGAAATTTCGCATTAACTTCATTGAATGTTAATGTAGGCCTTACTTGTGACTAATAAATAAACTTTTACTTTCCTTCTTTATTTTTAACATTTACACATTGACGCACATTGGATTATTCGGCTAATTCTAATCTATATTTTGGTTCTATTTTTACGGCAAAAATAATTGAAGAATGGAACAACTGGATGACACTAAAAGAGTTGGCTACATAACAGTCAGAAGAACTGACAGATGAGTTTGCTTGTGATTTTTCCAATTGCATGACTGGCTTATTCATCAACAGCTAAGATAATACAATTTTCACAATGAGATAGGCACTACGATAGGCTGGTGAGGTCCTATTTTGCAATTTTGATATTAAATTTCCATTGCTCTTAAGAATGATTGTGAATTTAAACAGTTGGCTGGATTTCACCAGTCCTTTGGAGAAGGGCTGAGAGACGGGAGGCCTCGAAAAATGATGGCAGAAGCAGTTGGAAAAAGCCTGACATCATGATTATTACCAATGGTAGAAATCTTAATGCTGTAGCTGCCCACAAGGCAATTAAATGAGAAAATTAAGGACCACATCCCAGTAAAACCTAACGGACTCCCCACAGATTCCTCGGGTGGGGGTGCTCCTTCATGACCACTCCATGGCCCACAAAGAGGACTTGACAGCAGTGATCTTCCACGTGGCCACAGTGCTACTGATGAAATATGGATTCCTTCTGATCACTGGAGCCACTCTGCCTTGCTCCAGAAGCCAAGAGAGAAAACTTTGCTCCTTCATGCTGCAGCCTCAGATGTGGTCACCTTGTACAGTGACACTGACAAGACACCCCTCTGATTAGGTTGGCAGTCCTGGCAGGCGGGTCATCATCTTTAATTAGACAATGTTCCAGCAGCAGTCTCTTAATTGGCTGCTGCCGATAAAATTCTATAACTGTCTTTTCTGCGGTCCAAGGGATTCCATGGTCCACATCTATGTAGATTGTCCAAAGTTGTAGCTCCTGTTTTAGTTATTTGAAGAGGCTGCTCCTCAACTTTGGTTGCACTTCAGCCCCACCCTTCTAATCCTTGGTCACCTGGTATGGAGGAGTGCGAGGAGGGAGGCGGACCTCCTTATAAGCCTGTTCCTGGGCTTGCCAAGTTGATCTTTAACAGGTCCAGGCAGCGGGAGGTCAAGGGGGTGGGTGGTCTGACCTCACTGTTTGCCCCTCTACCATAGCTATGTTGATGGCTGCATGTCTCTGGAGAGGAAGCACACTGCGCCCACCAGCATGGCATGCTTCAGGGCTCCTGCAATTGGTGGGTGCCACAGGGGCTGGAGTGCATCATCACTCCTGTGAATGACATTTAATTTATTACGTTTCTTTTGATATTATGTTTTAGATACAATGCCCCACCAGGGGCATCTCATTTGTGTTTAATTTATTGATTTTTGTTTTATTCAAAAGAGTAAAATGCTGTCTCAGTGTGCTGCCATCCACTGGAGCGGGTTTGGTTCCTGCTTTTGGTCTACGAGGTAGGACTTCTTCCTTGCTCACAGACGTCTTCCAAGCATTACTGAAAAACATAATGGACTCAATCTGATGCCGACAAAAATATTATGGAGATGATTATCCCAAAAAAATCAGCGCAGCGGGCTGGGAGATTTAAGCCACACCCGATCCGTGGGATCCACGCTGGGCATCCAGCCCCAAACGCATCTCCCAGCGCCGTCATTATACATGCAGGGAGCAATTTAAATACCATTTGAATGTAATTAGCAGGCACGGGACTAAAGGGCTAGCTTATTTCCACCGATCCTCCCCCCCCCCCCCCCACAAGGAGTGTTTCATTGTAGCGGGGTTTACAGCTCCCCACTTGTGGGGAGCTAGTAGCCTGACCCCGCTGGAGTGAAGGGGAAGCAGTCAGGGCATGGGGGATACCCACTGGATATTGGCACCTTGGCAGTGCCAGCCTGGCCCCCAGCACTACCTAAGGGGCAAAGTGCCAATGTCCAGGGAACATCCTGGCACTAACCACCAGGCATGGGGCAGTGCCAAGGGGGTTGGGGCAAATGGGGTGGGGCGTAAGTGGGTGTGGCCTGATGGAGTGATCAGTGGGGGTGGGGGGGTCCCACTGCAACTCTGCAGTCAGATTTGGTGAGGGAGGGAGGGAGGCCAGCGATCGGGGCTGGTCAGTGGGGTGGGGGTGAGCGTCAGCCTGCTGGGGGGGTAGGGGCTGCGAGGTGGGGGTTGGCACTGCAGTGGTGGGGGGTTGGCAGTGCAGGTGGTGGAAGGGGTGGATCTGGAAGGGGGGGGTGTTGCTGGAGATCAGGGCAGGATGGAACGGGCTGGGAGGGTCAGGGGGGATGATGTCAGGGCTGGCCCAGGAATGTTCGGGAGGGGGTGGCCATCATTGCCGTACCGCGGAGCTGGGCAGTGATCAGGAGGCCAACAGTAGGAGGGCCAATGGGCATGCGTCGATCACGTGCAGTGGCCCGCTCAGCATTATGCTGTCGGCCTCCTGGGTGGAAATAGGTCCCGCCCCCTGATTTGCAACAGAATTTACAGTGCACAGAGTGTGGGAGATTCTTCTCTAAACTCCCACTGGAAAAAACAGCATGATTTACTCCAGTTTTCACGTGAATTCAATACTTAGAATTTTTTTCTGAGAATCCCAGGCTATGTTCTCACTGAGAATAGCTTTGACTCATTTAAATTGTTGCCAAAATAGTTCACCTTCTCTGCATCCCTAAAAGGATGATACAACCTTTCACTTAAATGCTTGCTTTCATAGACTAAATGACATGACATAAAGGCAGTCAATATATATAGATTCCATACATTTTAACAACATTTTTATATAGTAGAAAATAACAGCAGAACATTTTGGAAATAGATAGTATATCAGGTAGCATCTGTGGACTCTTTATTTAATATTAAATGGTTGCGGTGGTGGATCTGTCCACCAGCTGGGCACTATGGCCATTCTTGGCTATCCCAATGAGGTTAAAAGCCAATCAGGCACCACCAGGTTAATAATGGGGGTCCCGGGTTCTGCGGGGCTGATGTTTGCCTCTTAACAGCTTCTGGCCAATCGGGGTCGATGGCAATTTAGTGCCAGCATCTTGCATTATTTATAGTTAACGGCAAAGGAAAAGTGGAAATTCAATGCCAGAGTTAGTTACCAGAACTAGTGCTATTCAATAGAAACATAGAGATCGATTCTCCCAAAAGTGTTGAATTGGTGGGAAAACTATTCTAGATCACGACTGTTTTCTCAGTGCAGATTCAGACCCAAATCTCCCCACTCTGTGCAATGCAGAGGTAAACACAGTAAGAAGTTTAACAACACCAGGTTAAAGTCCAACAGGTTTATTTGGTAGCAAAAGCCATACAAGCTTTCGGAGCTCCAAGCCCCTTCTTCAGGTGAGTGGGAATTCTGTTCACAAACAGGGCATATAAAGACACAAACTCAATTTACATGAATAATGGTTGAGGTCACAATGCAGAGGACAATCGGGAATCTCATTAAAAACGGGGGGGGGCTATACACGCCTGAGTCTGACAGCTCCGGGGCTCTGCGCATACGCAGTGGCTCCGATCTGTCAGACTCCCCATTTGCTGGCTAGCTCAATCACTGGCCAGCCCAGGACCACTGCAGTGCTGCCCCTCCAGACCCCCCCCAAAGCCCGACCATGGTCCCCATGGCAATTCAGGGGCTAACCCTGACTCCCCCCGCCCTGGTGCGCCCCAATGTCCAGACCATCCCCCTCCCAGCAGTGGCGATCCCCCACCCCCTCACTCCGGCAGAACCCCCGGCCTCCCGGGAGGCAGCCCCATCCACCACCACCCATCCCCCCTCCCCCCCACCACCACCCATCCCCCCTCCCCCACCACCCATCCCCCCTCCCCCCCACCACCACCCATCCCCCCTCCCCCCCCCCCACCACCCATTCCCCCTCCGCTCCCCCCCCCCCCCGCCACCCTCCCCCCTCCCAATCTCTGGACTCCCTCCAGCCCAGACCGATCACCATGCAGAGTGGCAGCAGGACCCCCCAACCCCACCGCTCACAATAGGCCCCAATTGCCCGGTGCCAAGGTGCCCCCTGGGCACTTTTCCTCTTGGGCAGTGCAGGGGGCACAGGCTGCACTGCTAGTGTGACCATGCCCAGGGGCACCACCCCCACCGCTGCCCAACCCCTGGGGGGCCCCAATTGCCCCCCTTCATTCCGGCGAGGTCTCCCGCTAGTTCCCCGAACGTGGGGAGCAACTCTAAACCCCGCTGGATTGAAGTACTTCTGGCGGGGTGGGAGATTCAATCGGGTCCAGCAAGTTCCCAATAATTGCATGCAAAACATATTAAAAAAAGATTCAAATCACTTATCTGTCTTCCCGCCAGTTTCCAGTGTGGTCTGGTCTCCGACTGTTCTCTGGCTCTGGGAGATGCGCATGCGTCCCCAGCGCATGCGCAAATCCCGGAAAAAGGCCGAAGATGCTAATCTCCCAGCCCGACCCGCCAGAAAAGTTGCGAGCCGCGATGGGAGAATCGCCCTGATAATTGCTTTTACAAAATAAGCATTCCAATATTCTATCTAGTCAGGCAAGCAAAAGTAGATCCTTTATACATTTTAAGAATTGGTGTTGTTAATGAAAATGTAAAGAGGTAATTTTATTTTATTCAGTATGGCAGGTTATGAATCCCTATGAAGCAGCATGGAAGCAATGATTGTATTAATAATTTAATTTAGTTCAGAACTGTGCAATTGGGGCATAACAAGCTTTTATTCTCTAACTGGCTGCTGACCCTAATATAGATCAACTAATTAGACATCTTTATTTAATTGTTGGGTAACGTATCTAAAACACACAAGGCATTTTAACTACAAACAAAGCTTGATGGCCTAGAAGAATCATAGCTATCGCCCTGATAAAGCCTGTTGCCTTGACTGAGGCACACAAGGGAGTTGGGTTAAGAAAGCAAAGCAAGATCGTTTTAGGCCACATTGAGTAAAAGAACATCTTAATATAATGAGCCTTTTCATTATCCCTTGGCAACACATCAGTACTTTCAGATAACCCCACACAAAGCAAACACCCAACGTCAGAAGTTACATTTGCTCCATGTTATCACAACTTATGCCACTTAATTCATTATTCAGCACATTTACTTTCTTGTTTATTAGATGCATCGTATCCATTTATCCCTGAAGGCTATGTATGCAGAGGATTCCTTGTAATCCTGTCACCTCACAGATTTCTAAGGTTTAAATCTTTCCAGAATAAAAAACAAAGTAAACCATTTATATTTGCTCGTGTTGCCAATGAAACAAAACCAGCATCTGAGAGAAAGCACTGACAGAAAAACTTTAAATATTCCTTTCATGTAGTAATGCATTTAATAACTGAAAAAGGTCAGTGAGGTTATTGTCATCTGAAATTTTATTTCTTTATCTTACTGTGAAGAATAATACATATTTAAAATACACAAAAAACCACTTCTTTGTTTAATACGCAGACCCAGTACAGAAACATACATTTCAAACATCAAAGCAGATCACCCCGTACAAATTGCATGAATTTTGTTAGATCTATAATAATATTCCACACCTGTCCTCCTAAATATGAAGATAGGAACTCCTGAATGTTCTGTTTTTCTGCATATATTGTTCTCAAGTAGAGGAGCCTGCATTACAATTTTACTCAATATTGTTTTACTGCAAATGATGAAAAGAAAACGCTTCCATTTTAAAAAAATACTCCATACCTTTTTGAAAAGCTATATTCTGTTTCTAATTCTTTTATTTATATATTTAATATTTTTACAATAGCTTTACAAAGGATCTTTGATAAGTTCCAAACATATAAAAGGCAGACGGGGGAGGAGAGGGGAGAGGCTGGGCAGGTGGGATTTTTTTGGCCCTTCCCACCAACAGAATCTTCTGGTTCAGCTGAAGGCAACCCCAGGCAATGGTTTCTCTGGCGGCGGGTCAGGTGAGCCATACAAAATGACATGGACCTCAGCAGGACCGGAATATATTTGGCGTCCAATGGTTTCCACCAGCGGAAAACACAAAACAAAGTTTATTTATTAGTATGAGAAGAAGGCTTACATCGACACTGCAATGAAGTTACTGTGAAAGTCCCCCAGTCGCCACACTCCAGCGCCTGTTCAGGTACACTGAGGGAGAATGTAGCATGGTCAATTCACCTAACCAGCACATCTTTCGGACTGAGGGGAGGATGTGTCAGAAAATCCTAGTTGGAGATTTACTACAACAATCAAGTTATTAAATTAATAAAATATTACTACAATTTAAAAGCTGCCACTGAGGCAACAACATGTGTTTTTCTCTGTTATTAAGTCTTTCACCTATAATTGTTCAATGGCAGACATATCCATAAATGGAAAAGAAAATGATTCTTCCTATTGATGGGTGGCACGGTAGCACAGTGGTTAGCACTGCTGCCTCACAACACCAAGGGCCCGGTTCGATTCCCGGCTTGGGTCAATGTCTTTGCAGAGTCTGCACATTCTCCCTGTGTCTGCGTGGGTTTCCTCCGGGAGCTCCGGTTTCCTCCCACAATCTGAAAGGTGTGCTGGTTATGTGCATTGGCCATGCTAAATTCTCCCTCAGTGTACCTGAACAGGCACCGGAGTGTGGCGACTGGGGGATTTTCACAATAACTTAATTGCAGTGTTAATGTAAGCCTACTTGTCACACTAATACATAAACTTTAACCCTTGAAACTTTTAAATGTAGAAAATGAGAGTGTAGGACATAGCAAAATGCATAAATGTAAATATTTTATTTTGTACCTTTGTTATATAATTTCATCCAAATGAAAGAATGTGAAATATTCAGTAGTTGAACTGGAATCATAATTCTCCTTAAATTTGTCAATAATAAGCTATTTGGTTCTGAATAAAAAGATGTGAATATAACTAACATAAGAAATACTTTGACTATTATATATTCTTAGTACATAAAAGGGGAAAGAAATTGTAAATATGGGTATAGTCCTAAAAACTGAAAACTGAAATGTTGGCTGTACATTATGGTGTGCTGAAATTGGCAAGGTTATGTAGATTCAGCCATCAGCACACTTCACATTTTATGAAAACGGTATGCTTCAAAAATTTTAACTATATTCAGCTAATCCAGAAACTGCATTACATTTATCTCACTGGCTGAAAACGTCAGTGGCCTGAATCAGTGGCTGAGTTAATGTCATTCGAGGCGATTCTCACATCCTGCTGCGCTGATTTTTTAGCGCAGCGGGCCGGGAGATTAAAGTGGCACCCGATCAGCGCTATCCACGCTGGGCACCCTTGCCTGAATGCATCTCCCAGCGCCAGATTTACGGCGCCATCAACTCCATACCGGAAATAGGTGCAGAGCTGCATTAGAGATGCAGCTTCTAATTTTATCATTTAAATGCCTCTCCTCTGCACATCCACCCCCCCCCCCCCACCCCAGCCAGGAGTGGATCACTCTAGCGTGACTCGACCTCGCTGGAATGAAGTGGGGGCAATTGAGGCCCCCCAGAGAGTCAGGCACGGTGGGGGCCCTTTGGGGCATGGGCACCTTGGCAACGCCCAAGGGGCAAAGTGCCAATACCCAGGGGGCACCTTGGCACCACCCATTGGGCATAGGGCAGTGCCAAGGTGGCAGCGCCTAATGGAGGCAGGGCCTGAAGGGGGTGTGGCCAGTGATCTGGGCTGGCTATAGGGGTGGGGTGAGGGGTTGGGTTCAGCCTGCTGGGGCTGCCGAAGGGGTTGTGGGGGGTGGTCCGGACTGCCAGTGGGGTGGCGATTTTCAGGTGGGGGGGTGGTTGATCGGGAGATCAGAGCGAGGGGTTGGGGGGAGGAGGGGAGTGATCAAGGTGGGCTGGGGGCGGGAGAGGCTGGCCCGGGCATGCTTGGGGGCAGATGGCCGGTGATGCGGAGTCGTGGAGCTGGCCAGCGATCGGGTTGGCCAATGATCGGTAGACCAGCAGTGCGGGGCCACAGCGCATGCACTGAACTTGGCACTGACTGATCGGCGCATGCACAGTGGCTTGCTCAGCGCTATGTTGCCGACCTCTCCAGCAGGGATAGGCCCCGCCCCCATCTTTTCAACGGGATTTACGCTGAGGCACCCTACAGTGCACAGAATGTGTGAGATTTATTTTTAAACTCCCACTGAAAAAAAACAGTATGATTTAGTCCAGTTTTTACGCAAATTCGACATTTAGAATTTTTTTGGAAGAATTGCTCCCATTGACTTGGTTGTTTCTGTTAATTATAGAGATTTCATCTTTCCTTGTATTTTGCAAACATGCACAAGCAGTTATTATACAACCCAACATCAAATGCTGTATCTGTCATTGTGGCGTTATTGCACCTTTAAGAGCTGTTTTTTTTAAATCATGTTCTCTGCAGCTCTCAGCACTGTCAAGTTGTCTGCTAGAAGTCTTTTATTGCTACTTAAATGGGGTTTGTTTATTTTTACTCTTGGATCTTTTCTGACCCTGCATTGTTAGGAAAAAGGTCATGTGTTTTGGACAGTTTTTTTATCCTTCCTGGTGATTTTAAGGTTTCATTTTTTGTTTGGCTGGCAACAGTTTAGTTTAGTAGGGACATCAAGCTGTAAAGAAGTGTTTTTCTCTCTGTCTGGTTTTGGAAATTCTGCTGGTTAGCTAAAAGCAAAAGTTCTTGTCTTCCTGAAGTAGAGAATCTGCTGTTGGTGGCTCAACCAGAGTCTCTCTCTGGTGTTCTGGGAAACTGTTCTAACTCCAAGCCTGTCTGTGTGTGCCTCAAGAGAACTGCAGCATTCAAACAAAGGACTCAGTTCCAGTATCACAAGAGCATTAGTCTTTTCTGTGTTTAAACATATGGAAAGGGTTTTTGTCCATGGGAAGTTGTTGTTTGATTTGAACATTTTAGATATATTTGTTTAGGGTTTTACATTATCGTGGTTGTTTTGTTTTGGTTTATAATTGATAAAAGTTGTTGCTAATTTTCTTTCCATACATGTTAAATATATTCTTAAGTAAACTTTGTTTGATAAAAGCTCCCTGGTGGGTAATTTGAATCATACCTGAAGTGAAACATGCTTATCCTAGCCAAATTCAAAGTGCAAAACTTATGATCCAAGCGGGCTTCATAAAATACTTTGGAGTTTTTGACCTGAACTAAAGCAGTCATATCATTATGCCAATGATCAAATCTGGTTCATTAACTATCTATTGATACTATTTTCAGTTTGTGAAATACGTTGTGTCACATTTTTTCCTTCTATAATGTTCAGTTTTTCAAGAACACAATGGCCTGGATTTTACATGCACAAATCAAGTGGATGACCGCCGAGTGAACGTGAAATAGGCGGTCAGGTTGGTAATACAATGTCATCATGCCAGTCTCCGAAATTACAGAAGGCAAGCAGGCACAGAAATCAGCAGTCCCCCTTCCATTTGGAAATTACCAGTTAACAAGCTATTGAGTGTATTAATGCCCAATGGTCTGCAATTTGTTTATTGGTCACTGCAATAGATGTGAAAACGTTGGGGGTGTTTTATGGTAGCAATGATGAGGCAGCACAAGGACAGAAGAAGAGGCCTTTAGCAGGCACATGGCCTGAATGTGGTAACGCTGATGAAGGTGGCAGCATCTGCATGTTTTTTTTAAGTCTTTTTATTTGGTCTTCAATAAAAAAAGACATTCAGACAGCGGGGGGGCCTTTAAACTTGTAATTGTGAATGACTTCCTGTTTACAGCTATACCCTTTTGCTGCATGACATCCTTGCCTTCAGTCTGGATTGGGCACAGTCACCTTTTGCACTTCTAATTGGCCTCCTTCTCACTGGATGGCTACTAATTGGCCATCTGACACTTGATTGGACAAGCTGAGATGGTGGGGCCTGTAATGGAGGACCACTCAGTTTCTGTTCTATCCCCGCACCAAAAAACATAAAAACCAGCTCAATGTTTCAGAAAAAACAGGAATAATTTCAACATATCCTTGAATGATTTTTGATAGCATTGGGGTTTTTGCTACAGCCATCAAAGAGTTAAAATAGTATCCAGTTTAATTCACAATACAAACTGATTGTACTTTGTGATTTGTGTTTTCTGTTTTTGTTTGAAAGGTTATTTGGTGACAAAAACTCATTATAACAAACCAGGGATATGTACTAACAATGTGCAACTCACTGTTGAAAAGAAATATTTAAGTTGTCAGTATAAGCTGCCTCCGTTTTCATTTTGCATTTAATTCAATGCCAGATTCACAGCATAAATTTTTCATCACCTGCAATGCTATGAATAAAAGATTAAAAAAGAACTAGGAAAAAATGTGACACATGCGGTGCATGCTGCAAGTTGAACACACAGTGTGTATAACTAGATGTTTAATTTTCATCATTTTCTTTAACGTCATGAGTGTTATTATCTGACTTAATAAACCATGAAACTAAATTATAGCATTATAGTCCGAGAACCAGTCCTTGTAAAAGAAGAGATCATTTTAACCCTCTCAGCACTATGTTCTTATAATGTAATACAGTACCAAATATTGTGCAAATTTGAAGTAATCATATTCTGTTCATCATAACTATCACAGTTTATCATAGTCAATATAAACACAGCATTTTGCTGGTAGGGGGCATGTAAAAGAGAACAAGTGAATGGCCCACTGCCTTTTTGCCCACTGCCGATCTGTCGCCCATAATACGGTAGGCTGCTAAAGCATTTGCCAGCCCACCTGGTCTTAGGCCTATTGAGGCCCTTAACTTAATGGCCAGTTAAGGCGCTGTTTCGACCTCCACTGCAATAAGATTGGGGAAGGTGGAACAAAGGAGGCCAGCTGACTTTTTTACGAACTCTGTCTAAAAGGCAGGAAGGGTTAGGGTTGGGGTGGGAGGTTGGCGGTGATGGGTACCTCATCTGAGGGGGCCATGTCCCTATCTGGAGCACCTCCCAAGATGGTATTCCCACTCTTTCTGCCTCCCCTCCAGTCTCCAGAACCTGACCAGCCACCTCCCTAGCCTCCCTAATCCCTCCATGACTAAAAGTCCTAGACTCCTTGTTGTTATCCACGTTCTTTCCTCTTGGGACTCCTTGTAGACCCAGCAGTGCCCAGTATTGAGTTCTGGCAGTGCTGTGACTACTCAGTTGCTAAACAATCAGATTGGCAGGCAGCTCTCAAGGCTGGTACTCCCTTTCCCTGAGAGATGGAAGTTCCATTCAGCTTGTTAAGGCTGCCCTGCTGTGAATTATCGCTGCGGGCAGCATATTTTTAAAGTTGGTCAGCTCAATTCCAACTTTTCTATGGGGGAAGGGGGTGCACCCCTGTAAAATTCACTCCAATGTATGAAATTATGAAACTTTTTTCCACACAGTACATTAAATGCTGGACTTACTTTTTTGCCAAATAAATGTTGATGATTGTCATACAAAGAGAACAGTAAATCACTACACAAAAATGCTCTTTTATATTAGTTAGTTTGACTGACAGCAGTTTTTTCATTAAGAATAGTATCTAAAAATGTACAAACATTTTTATTCATAACTATGCATTTAATTATTTATCGAAGTTAGATTGTGGATTAACTTCTGATAAAAAGTTATGTTGTGCTAAACAGGTTATACTGTTTATATGTTTAATGCTTTTTACAGTCTTCTTTACATAGACTTACCTACAAACCTTCCAACAACTTGGAGGTAATAGAAAATGTCTGCATTATCCAGCGCTGCCATTTACAAGTGTATAAAACACAAAATCACACACTCTTGCTTTGAACTCTAATTCCATTTTGCCTGTCCTCTCCCCATACCCTTTACTTTTCTTCAGCTGATCTTTTAAATGTTGTGATTGAGTTAGTGTCAATGGCCACTTTTGGTCTTTTAAATCTTTTGTTGGGACATGGCAGGCATTTGCAAGGGACTACTTATTATCCCTAGTTATCCCTATACATTAAGAGCTAAAAATGTATTTTTCATTTGTTCCTGTGATGGAGTGTGGATGTCACTGGCTAGCCCTGCATTTATAGCCCATCCCTAATTATCCTCGAGAAGGTGGTGGGGAGCTGTCTTCTTGAACTGCTGCAGTTCATGTGTTGCAGGAACACCCACATTGTTAGGAAGGGAGTTCCAGGATTTTGACTTAACAATAGTGAATGAACGACAATGAAGTTCCAAGACAAGATGATATGTGGTTTGGGAACCACAGTATTTATATGGCTGGTCCAGGCAGTTTCTGGTCAACAGTAACCTCTAGTATGTTAATACTGGGGAATTCAGTCAAGGGGAGATGGTCATTGCCTGGTGCCAATGTTACTTGCCACAAATTGCTCAAGCTTGAATATTGTACAGTCTTGCTCTATATAGAAACTTAGGGCTAGATTTTAATATGTGGATATGCTGGGAGCAGGGAGAGTGGTACAGGAGTTTGTGGAAAACCCGGAATTTGTCAAGCACTTCTGTCAGTGCTTTTTCAACTCAGGCACCTCATTATACTTTCCCTTCCAGGTTTCCTGTGCAGCTGTGGATGCCATCTCATCTCCACTTTTGAAACTCAACTATTGGGCAGCACGGTGGTACAGTGGTTCTCACTGCTGCCTCACAGTGCCAGGGACTTGGGTTCGACTCCCGGCTTGGGTCACTGTCTGTGTGGAGTTTGCACATTCTCCCCATGTCTGCATGGGTTTCCTCTGGGTGCTCTGGTTTCCTCCCACACTCCAAAGATGTGTGGGTTAGGTGGATTGGCCATGCTAAATTGCCCCTTAGTTTCAGGGGGACTAGCTAGGGTAAAGGCATGGGGTTATGGGGATAGGGCCTGGATGGGATTGTGGTCAGTGCACTGTAGGAAAAAAATGGACAATCCAAACATAATCGAAAATAGTTGGAGTTCACTATTAGAAAACTGCACATATTTTAGTGGAGTTAAGACTTCATTGATGCCTCCCTAGGTGTGTTGCTGTGGGTTGCAAGAAGATGGAAGGAGAGTGGTGCAACACTCCTGGATCCAATGCAGAACGCAGTTTAATAGCCTAAACAGGCATCTACATCCAAATGAACTCCATCCATGGCAGTAAAATAGTCATACATCTCTTCTTTCTCTCCATACAGGTGAAGGGAGTGCACAATACCATTGACTCTGCCAATTTATCATTCTTCTCTAAATGTCTATGAAAGTAGTGATGTAGTTTGTCGCTGGACTAGTAATCTAGGCACCCAGGGTAATGCTTTGGGGACTTGGGTTCAAATCCCACCATGGCAAATAGTGAAATTTGAATTCAATAATAATCTGGAATAAAAAGTCTAATGATGGCCATGAAACCATTGTTGATTGCCGTAAAAACCCATCTGGTTCACTCAATTCCATTAGGGAAGGAAATCTGTCATCCTTCCTTGTCTGGCCTACCTGTGACCCCAGATCCACAGCAATGTAGCAATGTAGTTGATTCTTAAATTACCCCAGAGGTGGGCAATAGATGCCAGCCCTGCCAGTGATACCCACATCGCATGAATGAATACTAAAAAAAAAACACATCCTTTATGCATTTTCCCTACGACTGACGTCAAACTAACAGGTTTGTGGTTTTCCATTCTCCCTCCTTTCCCAAATAGTGGGGTTACATTTGCTACTTTCCAGACAACAGAAACCTTTCCAAAATTTATAGAACTTTGAAAGAAAAACCACCAATGCATCCTCTATCTCCATAGCCACCTCCTTTAACACGCTGGGATGAAGTTCATCTGGTCCAGGTGATTTATCAAGCTTCAACTCAGTTAACTTTTCAAGTCCCATCTCTTTACAAACACTAATTTCTTTTAGCCCCTCAGTTTTGTAAGTCCATTAGCTGTCTAGTTTTTCTGGAGATTTTTTTGTATCTTCTTCCATGAAGACAGTTGCAAAATAACTGTTTAGTTTCTCCACAATTTTGATGTTCTCCATCACAAATTATTCTGTCCCACCTGTAATGGGCCCACATTTGTCCGAGCTAATCTTTTCCTTTTTACATCCCGAAAGAAGCTTTATGCAATCATATTTTCTTTTAACTTTCTTAATCAGTTCCTTGGTCCTCCTTTGCTCGATTCTGAATTGTTCCCATGAATTGATGGGGCCCAATAAGGGACTGATGAAAGGTGGTTTATTGATTTCACAACTGCTTTGTGTCTGTGGAACATAGCAGGAAGAGTGGTCAGTGCAATTCCTTGTGACATGGGGGCATTGATGTAGCCTAAGCGAACCTTGCATTAATATGGACATCCATGGCATCAATGTGCACAACTTGGAGTGCCATGCACTTGTTACCTTCCTCCTATTTCTTTCTCCTCTCCCTTTGAGTCATCGGAGGAGTATCTGGACTCTTTGTCAGGTTCCTCCAGCAGGTCCAAATGTCGTTGTTGGACAACATGTCCATTCTGGAGACTCTGGCTGAAAAGGGTGGAAGAGCGCCTCCAGATTTGTCCATGCCCTTGAAGCATAGCTTCAGCATGTCAATGGCCAGTTCTATCACACACAGATTGTTATATAACATTCACTGTAGTGCTGTTGGGAGTATGGACACATGCAATGAACAAGCGGAAGCAGACTACCAGCAAGCGGTTGCCATATATTGGCCTAACATTCCCATCGCCAAAAGTGAGCTGCCCCAGAGAATTGAACCGACAGTCACTCTCTGACCCAAAACCTCTCAATATTCAGGGCAGTCAGCCCTGTTCTTGTGTCACGTTACTGGATTTTACCTTCCTGAGATTGAAGTCACGTGGATGAAAAACGGGGTGCCAATTTTGGGGTTTCACAACCAAATTTGCAGTCGAAAGCCCTTGATATGCCTGTAGCCATGCCTGAAGTCTGCTTGCAAGTCCGAAGAGGTCAGCAAGCTTGGACAGTCACAGTACAAAAACATTATGACAGCGACCTGGGAATTTTGTATATGCCTTCAAAAATATATTTTTATAGTTGCACACCAGCGACATATTTATAGAATGGTTGATTAATTTGGTGGGCGAGCAGACTGCCACGTGTGTGGAGTTAATGGCATTTTACACCTGGTAGAAGCCAGCCAAAGCTGAAAGCTGAGCAGCTGCTCATTTTGATCGGCATCATCACTGGCAATGTTGAAATACTTGCTGACCCTTGCAAACCAGCCATCGCTCACCTGTCTTGTGCATTTGTGGGTGGCTAACCACGAAATCCAGGATATGCTTGCAGCAGAATCTTGGAAGGATCCAGAGGCAAAGATAGTTGAAGGGTGTGGTCACTTTGAGAGACACTGTAAATGTTTAGCCACTAGGTTGAGTAGAATCAGATCTTCTTTTGGAAAGGTGCAGATATTTGTTGGTATTTGACTTAACATCCTGAGCCATCTGAGGCACTGGCTGTTCACACGTCAGGGAACCTCTGCTGCTGCCTGTAGACCTTGTTTTTATTATCATGCCTTCTGAGAATTTCACCTTTGCTAGTTGCCCCACTGCTGCTCATTTCTATGTTGCCACCCTCTGTCCTGTGGAGCTACATGTTGTGAGCAGCAGGTAGCTGTGGGTGCAGCTGATGGTCACTTTGGTCCTCATTGCACTGAGGATGATTGGGTGACCTTCGTGCACCACCGCTCTTGAGGCAACTGACCCTACTTCTTGTGAGCATCAATATTGGTTCAATGAAAACGATGACACAATCCAGAAACCATTGGAGGAGGAACATTGGCTCTACAGTATTTATCTTAATGACAAGTATGATGCCTATCAAAACATTGGTAGTGAGATGAACGAATCTTGGCTAAATCAGAAAGCATATCATGAGATTGCCTGAAATTCATTGAATCATGTGCTGAAGGAGGCCATTCAACCCATTGATCCTGCACTGCGCAGGGAGAATCGCTCCATAGTTCGGGATTGTTTGCCAATGACTGTGCACTAGCTGCCAGTTGAGAGATGGACATACATTATGGCATGAACTTGTTCTGCAACACATGCGAAAACTTCAGAAAACTGAATTAATGTACCAGTCTACTCCAGGAAAGCCCTGTCTGGAGCCCAAGAATTTATCTCATGACTAGTACCTGTCAGCAGTGGAAAGGTTTTGTATCAAAAAAACAGGGCCAGGATTCTCCCAAAAAAATTCTACATCCCCAACATTCAGGGAAAATGGGAGTAAATCCCACTGGTTTTTTTAGCGTGATTTCCAGAATGAATCTCTGACACTCTATGTATCACAGAGCGCACTAGCGTGATTCACAATGAAAATTAGAGGGCGGGGCCTATTCCCACCCAAAAGGCAGGCAGCATAGTGCTGAACGGGCCAATGCTCATGCGCCGATCTGTCAGCATGGAGATTGGCGCATGCACAGTGGCCCCCTCATTGCCGGCCTCCAGCTCGCTGGCCAGCCCTGCAACCCGTCATCACTGGCTTTCCGATCCCCCTACCCATAGAACCCCTACAGTGCAGAAAGAGGCCATTCGGCCCATCGAGTCTGCACCGACCACAATCCCAACCAGGCCCTATCCCCGTATCCCTACATATTTACCTGCTAATCCCTCTAACCCTCATATTTACTCGCTAATCCCTCTAATCTACACATCCCGGGACACTAAGGGGCAATTTCGCTTGGCCAATCAACCTAACCCGCACATCTTTGGACTGTGGGAGGAAACCGGAGCACCCGGAGGAAACCCACGCAGACACTAGGAGAATGTGCAAACTCCACACAGACAGTGACCCAAGCCGGGAATCGAACCCAGGTCCCTGGCTCTGTGAGGCAGCAGTGCTAACCACTGTGCCACCGTGCTGCTCTAATTACCCACCAATTACAGGCCTCCCGGATCTTCCTCCCCCACCCCCCTCGATCCCGATGACCAGCCCCGGTCCCGTTCTTCGTTGCCAGTCCCCATCCACTCCCCGACTGTCCCGAACACCCCTCCTGATGACCATCCCCCCCAATGACCATCGCGAACCACCACCTGGATGGCCAGCTCAACCGCCCTCACTCCCTCCCCCACCAATCTCGATTGCAGAGTGGCAGCTCCTACACCAATTGCCCCTAATAGGCCCTGCCACCCAGTATGCCCCTCCCCCTCAGTACTGCCCGGTGCCTGGTGGGCAGTGACAAGGTGCCCCTTGGGCACTGCCATTTGCCCCTTGGGCAGTGCCAGCCTGGCACCCTGCACCCTGGTAGCCTTAGGCACTCGCAGTAGGCACCCCCCCCTTTACCCCTGACCTCCCAAGGGATTCAATGGCCTCAGTTCCCTCCAGTGGGGTCAGGTCGCCTGTTCCCTATTAGTGGGGAGTGCTGAAGGGAACCATTCCCGGCCAAGGGGTGTGGGGGGTGGGGGGAAATGCTAGTGGGTCTGAAGAATTCAATCCCGGGCCCACGAATCATATGGAAATGTAAATTACCATGACATTTCCATATGATAATCAGCTCCACGCTGATTTCCGGTACGGAGCTGATAACATCAAAAATCTTAGGCTGGGAGACTCGCAGCGGCCATGGTGCCCAGCGGGAAGACCGTGAAATGGCTGCCGCTGATGTCTCCCAGCCTGCTGTGCTGCTCGAGTAGCTTGGAGGTCCGGGTGAATCGCCCCCAGGATCTCAGTATGTCCAAGTTGACACTTGGGAGATCTGTCACTGTCTTTCATCCCCCCACCCCCACTACTCCCATGAATATCGCTGGCATCCGTGGACGATCACCCACCCCTCCCTTCCCATTCCTCCCTTCATCCCAGTCTAGTCGATCGCCACCCTCCCTGCTAGATCACCAGTTGCAGAGTGCGCTGCATCCTCTCCCATCTGACCGAAGTTGCAGAGTGTGCAGCGATCCCCCTTAGGCCCCTTCAGGCTCCACCCCTCCCAGTAGGCCCCACCCCGTTGGCATTGCCCTGTCTCCAAGCTCCTGGGGGCCTAAATGGCCTCCGGATCAACAAGGCCACAAAGGCAAATAAGCCCAGACGATAGCATCCCAGACTCACTAATAACATGAAAATTCTAGTTAAAATATTATTTAAATTTAGAGATCATCCTCGTGCCCGATCTTGTCAGATATCCAGGCCCTGTAAGATCACGTTAAGCAAGAAATTGGGCATGAACCCAATTTTCCACCTATCTCGCAATCTTACTGGCTCACCCCTTCCATCGATCGGTGGGACGAGAAGGTAAGAGTGCCCCCTTGCACTCTGTGCCAGTGCCATGCCAAGAAGCTCAAATACTTTCACTCAAACTATCTTCAGAAGCATCTGAAGATCAGATGGCAGGAAAATGTACCAGACACTGAGATGTTCATCCAAGCTGGCATGTCAAGCATCCACATATCGAGATGGTCATAACTGAGTTGGACTCGCAGTGTAGTCAGAATGCCTGATACTCATCTACCAAAATTAATCTTCTATGCAGAGTGTGAATCTGCAGTGTATTACAAGGACACACTGAAATTAGGAGTTTTGATATTGACTTTGAGTCTTGGGAGAAGCTAATTTATGATCACTACACCTGGCACAAACAAATAAAAAAATGGTGAGGCCGCCTTTGAAAGCAAACATGTATCAGAGGCAGAAAGAAAACACAACAAGAGGAAATCGCGAGCCAGCAACTCACCCAAAACTCAAAATCTGTGGTATGCTGTTTCAGTTGGAGAAGAACTTTTGGGTGCAAGTCTGCCCAAACAGTCATCTACATGCCCACCAGAACCCTACCAAATACCCCAGTTGATGAGCATGGTCATCTTCGCCTCGAAAGACAAACAAGAAGAGGGTCCTCATCTGAGGTGAAATCAAAGGCAGTATAAACGGCACTCATCTGGATATGACAGAAAAATATTCAAAATGTAGAAAGTAACCTGTCAGTAAAAGTACAGCAAGTAAAACCTTCCCTACTAGCAGGTAAGAGAACAGCTACAAATACTGAGTATTTATTGGCACACTTCCCTGGGATTCTGAGGGAAATGCTTGCATGCAGCTTGGTGCGCTCAAACTAAATGTGGAAATCAATGCTTTAAAACAGGCTGCCCGATGTGGTGTTTCTCTAATTTTAACTCCCTACACACACCTATATGTATGCTTTCTTCCAGTCCATAGTGAGGACTAGAGTTAAGTTTAGAGAACTCTCTTCACTGAAGTTCATTGCGAACAATCGAGAAGCTATTATTAATGATACTATTTGTATTGTTAAAGTTAAGGATAAACAGGAGGGCAATGATTAAATATTGAGAGCATATGTAAAGACGGACTGATAAGATACTGGGCGTTTGTAGATAGAAGGTAGACATATATAATGCTACATTTTGTAAATAAACAAACTGTCAAGAAATTAATTTGCATCTGGTTTCATATTTCACCATCTGGCTTGGGATTGATTTGTCGGCTGCTTCCTTTTTACCAATTCAGCAATAGTGGAAATAACCTCTCTTTTTATCAAATCAAAATCTTTCTTAATTGTCGCAGTTCTGATGAAGCTCTTTTTCATTTTCTGTGTACGTTGAAATAAAATGTTATTTTTTCAAATCTTTCAACTTTTACTAAATTCTCTCATCCTTCATGTCAGCTTGGTGAATTTATAGTGCACTTTTCCATGACTCCAAAATTCTTTCACAATAAGGATGCCCAAAACTGCACACAGGAGAACCATGTGCACCATTGTAGTGTACTTTACATCAAAAATAGTTTCCAAGAAATTTGACATGGGCATTAACGAGCTAAGCAGGAAGATTGAGGATGAATACACTAACAAAAAGGTAAAATTTTGAAGAGTGCCTTGACAATAACTAGAGAGGTAGAAGGGTGGCAGGATTTAGCAAGCAAATTTAAAAGTATACTGTCTGAAAACTTTACCGTAAAACATGAAGTAGACAGGACCAGAATCAAAGGAATTATGAAGAATAGCTGTAATTTAAGATCGGACAAGATTACAAATGTTCTGAAGAGCAACATAACATGGGTCTAAAGATGCAAATTTCAAAGATAATGTGCTAGGTAATGGGGAGCCAGTAAAAACCAGGATTGACTGTGCTGATGCAGGATTAAGCATGACATGCAGTGCTCTTCATAAGGTAATGGCGGCCTCACCAACATCTCACAAAGATTCATCATCTTTCCCTGCTTTTGTACTTAATACCCAATAATATAAAACCCAAGATCAGATTTGAACAGTTATGGGATCTTTCCACATACAATCCTGAGTTTAAAGATCTTTGTATCTACAAATAGATCTCTCTGATCCTCCACTCTTTTGAGAATGTTAGGACTTAAAGTACTTCTACTACAGTGTACTACTTGAAATTTTTTTGCCATTGAATTGCAATTGCCAAATATACAAGGCAATTGTCACACATGCAAGGTATTCTGCAAAATGTTGCACCCTCTGTCGGCAGTCAACTGGCTGGATAACAATATATTACATGTTGACATATGCTGTCAGGTAAAGCTGAATGGAACTTTTGGAAAGTTTCTAGTATTTTACTTTCAAGTGGGTTTTCTAGTTTAATCAATTTAAAAGTTTTTCAGTTGCTGTGATATGTTCTGCACTAATGTTGCCTGTTGTTCCACAGTGTTGTTTCTTTCTGTTACCAGTAAAACATGCACTGCCCTTTTCAGTTGCTCCTGCAGCCTCTTGGAAAATGGCAGCACCACCCAATTACTGCATTTTATCGGAAGGCTGCCTCTTGGTTTTATACTAATAGCTTGTTGACCGCATTTTATAATAAGAGCCAACCATGAAAATTGCACAGACCCCTTATTGAGTCCTCAATTTTGCCCCTTTACTGCACAGTCAAAACTCACGTTTTCCAGTTGGTTCATAGGACAGAAGGCTAATTTTACCAAATCATACTCATGGGTGCAGAGTCCTGCATCAGCAGCACTTGGTATAACTCCAGATGCATTTGCAATAATTTTCTATTCAATACATGTGCTCCATTAGGCAAGGTTCTGACAGGAGTATAATTTTGTAGATTCGATTCGCAAATGTAGAACTTCTGCTCTGAGAAATTGAAATTTTTAAACATAGATTTAGTTGTCTACACATTGAACCGAAACGAGGTAAGATACTTTTTGCAGAATTTGTAAAACATCTATCGCTTTTATGAAGACAAACCTAATTAGAGTTTAAATCGCATCATGAAAGTTTGCTTTCCAATCCTAAAAGAACATAAGGGTTTAGTTTGTGCAATAGCAAAGCATTACTTGGATGGAAATTCATGTTTTTGAGTTCGTTATAAATGCCTTTAAAAGAGGTGCTTTCCAAGGCCTTCGTAACTGCTGGTTTTAGTTGATTAGATATATCAATTTCTTCAACAATTACCTACAGGGGGAAATTCCTACAAAACTAGATGTTTCCTTTGTTATTTGTTGACATATCTTTCATAAATAGTTTCTGCATGAAGCCTACTTTTTATCCTATTGTAATTAATTTTCAAAATATTATTTGAATAAACCTACAAGGTATTATATACTTTTTTTTCATTTCAACTATGCAAAAACATTCACTGCCTTTTGGGTTAAATTAACTTTTTTTTATACAAAGGTTATCTTCTTCCGTTCAGGTATATAGTTACATGAGCATTGTAATTCATTTTGTTCAAACAATCGTAATGGTTTCCCATATGGATTACAGTTTCTTGATAGCAATTTAAAATAATTATTTTGAGATTTGATGCTAGACATCAGATTTTACAGTAGAATTACAATGAGACGTCGTATCACAGACACAACATGGGTGTGAGAAAACTTCTTAATGACCCAATTTGGCACCAAGGTTGAATTTTGCAGCTACAGTATCATCTTTATGGTGAAAATCCATCAGAGCATTAGGGAATTTGAATCCATGATTAGGCCACTGTTTTGAGCTTGCATGGTAGGGGAATAAGTTGTACAATTTTAGCTCTGCTTATTATACAGTGAAAATTTCATGGCGGTACGTAGTAAAATACTATCTCAGCACCAAGGTGAACTGGAACAGCATAAGTGATTTAGATGGTTTTCTAGACAGCACCGATGATCTTCAGAATTCCCTGAGGTCCATCAGGTGCAGGAGACATACCATTTAGAAAAAATGTGCCAGAATATGGATAGTGCAATGTGACAATGCACAAGTAAAAATTTAAAATCAAGTCGAAGACATATGCTTCTCATTAATATTAAGAATGTCAAATACAGTATAATAATCAGATTTCTAAAAAGCAGTGTTTTAGTGCAAATTGCTTAGCCAAGCAAGCTCAGAAGTCCTCAAAGAGGGTTTAGTCCTTTGCTGATTAATCCTTTTACCTCATTGACAGTGGAATCTTTTTGAAAATGTAGTTGAACCTATTTTAACAAAACTGATTTGTCATTTACTTATCATTCTTCAAGGTAAAAATATACTTAATCGGGAAAAAGAAAATATCATAAAATCCTAATCATTGACACCCAAAAACATTATCCTCAATATTAACTCAGACACAGATTCAGCCAAATATCTCCTTCAGAATCACATTAGTTAAACCTCTATCCATTTGAAATATAATCAATTTATGTGGATTAGCTTTCCTGCAGCCATAGGAACGAAGTGGGTTGGCCGTCAGGTGGTTCTGTGAGGCACATCAATAGCATCATTTACACAGGCTACATCACGTGTAATGATGTGCAACCTGGCATCTGCCACTGTGCTCAGCTAAAACAAAATGCACCTTCCCCCACATGGCATCCTGATTAAACAAATTAACTGTGGTGTTGACTGCAAATGTACACCGTGGAGTGCAGGAAATGAACAGATACAATGGCCAAGGCTGCATTTAATTTTAATTAAATTTCATTCTGTAGCTCAGTTTTGCCACATCTCCAAATGTCAGCAGGATTCAGGCAAATGGAGTGACATCTGCTACTTCACACATTGCCTATAAAACCTATGCTGCGTGCGCTGCTCCTGGATACAAGCCAGCAGCACGCATATCTCAGCACTGCATTTTTATCAACATGTAAGTTTTCTTATTTTAATAAAATAAAGCCTTGTTTTTTTTTCTAGTAGAAGCCTTTAACCCACCACACCAGTGACACACTGTGGAGTGAGAGAGGAAAAGAGAAGGCCTGGGTTATAGTATTCTCTAAGACAGCTGTCCCTACTGACCCATAATAAACTGATAGGAGGTGCATTTGCACATAGGTAAGCTACAACATGTCAGTTTTCCCTTCTGCAGGAGATGGCAATGCTCCAGTAATTGCAGCTCAGCAGCAAACAGATATAATGTGCCCAGTGGTAGGTGGACTCACTTGACAGGCAGTTCTAGAAGTCAAATCTTTCTGCTTTTGCTACTGGACCATTAATATTTACTCTTATGTAATTACCCATGCATTGTGGATAGAGCAGATTTAAAATCCATTATTGGTTGTTGAAAATGTTTCTCTAGCTCCCCCTTTGAGTACAAGGCAGGTATACATTTTCCCCAACCAAGATACTTTTATCACCTTTCTGTGTTCTCCATTTACCAGTTTTGTTAAAACTGCTGACTATTACATCTGTTTGCTTGTATTTACTGCCATGCAAATTTAGAATAATAGGTCTAAGCTGAAATTCTGTTTTCATTTCTGTCGCTCAGTTTTCCATGCAAAAGATTAACTTATGTAAATTTCATGGATTTAAGCAAATAATGGGGTTGAGATCTATACCCAAAAGTGTAAGTACAGCATGACGCAAAATCACCCGATGATGGTGCAACTGATATTAAGTATTTTTTATGATTCTCTTTTACATTAGTTTTCACATGTACCCTGACAACTTACAGCTCTATCACACCACCACCTCTCTTGACTCCTCCACTGTTGCTAAATTACCACACTGCTTATTTGAAATGCAAATTTGGATGAGTGGAAGTTCACTTCAATTGAATATTGGGAAGATTGAAGGCATTTGGCTGGATTTTGTCACATTGTCGCTGAGTTCATCAGCAGGCCCAGAAGAAGTAGGGAACCTGGCACAGGATGAATGTGGCCACCTGAACCTGATCACATGGTGGTAAGCTCGTGAAAATGTGAGAGGTGGGCTTGCTACTAGATCACATGACAGAGGCAGCTTTGATGTCGGAAAACCCTCATCACTTGAGGTGCTATGGCTAATGGGCAGAAAGCCCTGCTTAAAAACTGAAATTCCTGCAAGCAATCTTTCTGAGGGAGGATTGCAATTGAACTGGCCAGCATTGAAGTTGTGTGACCATTACAACAGAAAACTTGTGAAGGTCCAGGCAGAAGAAATCCCTTTGTTAGTAAAAGTTCAGTTGGTGGCATTAACGATTCAGTTGTATTTGGATATGTCACAATCCACCCAGCACATTGCCCATGGTCACTCCTATCAATTCATCTGCAACCGGTAGAATGGTGAGGGTGAGGTCAAGTAAACTTTTACCACTTGTTGGTTCAAGAAGATTGAACACAGCAGCCTGATTCTGAAAGAACTGCACTCAGCCCAGATTCAGAAACAGCATCACACCGCATGGTGGCCAAGCTCGTTGTAAGAAAGAAAAAAACTGAAAACACACTGCAATGTTTAAAAACTCCCGCCAAAGCTGGAAATCCACTGCAAAATACCCCAAAGTCTTCTGATGTCATAGAGAAAGCACAGTTGATTGCTTTTAGTTTAATGCAGAAATTTAGTCAAAGAGTTTGGGACCATCATCTCCTCAGCAGCCTACCAAAACGCAGAAAAACAGTTACTATGGTGTCATCTTTATAACTTGCATTTAAAGCTGTATTTACCTGAACTTTAAAGCAACTATGGACAACAACAGTATCCAGTGCTTCCATGGTTGGAGGCACTGGATACTGCAACGGCATTGGGCCCTGATAACATTCCGGCAATAGTACTGAAGACTTGTGTTCCAGAACTTGCCACTCCCCTAGCTAAGCTCTTCCAGTACAGTTACAATACTTGTACCTACCCAACAATGTGGAAAATTGCCAAGGTATGTCCTGTACACAAAAAGCAGGACAAATCCAACCCGGCCAATTATTGCCCAATTAATCTACTCTTGATCATCAGTAAAGTGATGGATGGAAGGGGTCACCAACAGTGCTATCGAGCAGCACCTGCTCAGCAATAACCTGCTCAGTGACACCCAGTTTGGGTTCCACCAGGGTCACTCAGCTCCTGACCTCATTACAGCCATGGTTCAAATATGGACAAAAGAGTTGAATGCCAGAGGTGAGGTGAGAGTAGTAACAAATCTCACAACATCAGGTTAATGTCCAACAGGTTTATTTGGAATCATGAGCTGCTCCTTCATCAGGTGAGTGGAGAGATAGGTTCACAAACACGGCATGTATAGGCAAAAGCACAATTGCAAGATAATTAAATATTGGAATATGAAGAATGGTTGGAATACGAGTCTTTACAGGTAATCAAGTCTTGCAGGCTGAGACAGTGCAAGTGGAAAAAGGGATAATCACAGGTTTAAGAGGTGTGAATTGTCTCAGGCCAGGACCGTTAGTAGATTTTGCAAGCCCAGGCCAAATGGTGGGGGTTACATGTAGTGTGACATGAACCCAAGATCCCGGTTGAGGCCATCCTCATGCGTGTGGAACTTGGCTATTAGTTTCTGCTCGGCAATTCTGCATTGTCGTGTATCCTGAAGGCTGCCTTGGAAGACGCTTACCCAAAGATCAGAGGCTGAATGCCCTTGATTGCTGACATGTTCCTGACTGGAAGGGAACACACAGGCATCAAGTTTCCACAAAGATGCAAGAAAGCAAAAAGATGCATGAGGATGGCCTCAACTGGATTCTTGGATTCATGTCACACTACATGTGAACCTCATGTAGTGGGCTTGCAAGATCTGACTAACTGTCCTGGCTTGAGACAATTCACACCTCTTTACCCTGTGATTATCCTTCTCTCTACTCACACTGTCTGTACTTGCAAAGACTTGATTACCTGTAATGGCTCACATTCCAACCATTCTTCACATTCCAATCTGTAATTATCTTGCAATTGTGTCTTTGCCTATATATGCCGTGTTTTTGAACCTACCTTTCCACTCACCTGACGAAGGAGCAGCGCGCTGAAAGCTTGTGATTCCAAATAAACCTGTTGGACTTTAACCTGGTGTTGCGAGACTTCTTACTGTGCCTACCCCAGGCAATGCCAGCATCTCCACATCGAGGTGAGAGTGACAGCTCTTGACATCAAGGCCACATTTGACTGAGCGTGGCATCAAGGAGCCCTAGCAAAACTGGAATCAATGGGTATCAGGGGGCAAATTCTCCACTGGTTGGAGTCATACCTGACACATAGGAAGATGGTTGTGGTTGTGGAGGGTCGGTCGTCTCAGCTCCAGGACATCTCTGCAGGTGTCCCTCAGGGTAGTGACCTAGGCCATCAATGACCCGAGACGTGAGCACTCGGGTAGTGCACTAGAAAGCTTTAGATTGGCTAAGAGGGAGTTGAAGAGCGAGCTTAGAAGGGCTAAAAGGGGACATGAGAAGACTTTGGCGGATAGGGTTAAAGAGAATCCTAAGGCGTTCTATAGGTATGTCAAGAACAGAAGGTTGGTTAGGGCAAGTTTAGGGCCAGTTATAGATGGCAGAGGGAAGTTATGTGTGGAACCGGAGGAGATTGGTGAAGCATTGAACCAATATTTCTCTTCGGTGTTCACGCAAGGGGACATGAATATAGCTGAGGAGGACACTGGGTTGCAAGGGAGTAGAATAGACAGTATTACAGTTGATAAGGAGGATGTGCAGGATATTCTGGAGGGTCTGAAAATAGATAAATCCCCTGGTCCGGATGGGATTTATCCAAGGATTCTCTGGGAGGCAAGAGAAGTGATTGCAGAGCCTCTGGCTCTGATCTTCAGGTCGTCGTTGGCCTCTGGTATAGTACCAGAAGATTGGAGGTTAGCGAATGTTGTCCCATTGTTTAAGAAGGGGAACAGAGACTTCCCCGGGAATTATAGACCGGTGAGTCTCACTTCTGTTGTCGGCAAGATGTTGGAAAAAATTATAAGGGATAGGATTTATAGTTATTTGGAGAGTAATGAATTGATAGGTGATAGTCAGCATGGTTTTGTGGCAGGTAGGTCGTGCCTTACTAACCTTATTGAGTTTTTTGAGAAAGCGACCAAGGAGGTGGATGGGGGCAAGGCAGTGGACGTGGTATATATGGATTTTAGTAAGGCGTTTGATAAGGTTCACCATGGTAGGCTTCTGCAGAAAATGCAGATGTATGGGATTGGGGGTGATCTAGGAAATTGGATCAGGAATTGGCTAGCGGATAGGAAACAGAGGGTGGTGGTTGATAGTAAATATTCATCATGGAGTGCGGTTACAAGTGGTGTACCTCAGGGATCTGTTTTGGGGCCACTGCTGTTTGTAATATTTATTAATGATCTGGATGAGGGTATAGTTGGGTGGATTAGCAAATTTGCTGATGACACCAAAGTCGGTGGTGTGGTAGACAGTGAGGAAGGGTGTCGTAGTTTGCAGGAAGACTTAGACAGGTTGCAAAGTTGGGCTGAGAGGTGGCGGATGGAGTTTAATGCGGAGAAGTGTGAGGTAATTCACTTTGGTAGGAATAACAGATGTGTTGAGTATAGGGCTAACGGGAGGACTTTGAATAGTGTGGAGGAGCAGAGGGATCTAGGTGTATGTGTGCATAGATCCCTGAAAGTTGGGAATCAAGTAGATAAGGTTGTTAAGAAGGCATATGGTGTCTTGGCGTTTATTGGTAGGGGGATTGAATTTAGGAGTCGTAGCGTTATGTTGCAACTGTACACAACTCTGGTGCGGCCGCACTTGGAGTACTGTGTGCAGTTCTGGTCCCCACATTACAGGAAGGATGTGGAGGCTTTGGAGAGGGTGCAGAGGAGGTTTACCAGGATGTTGCCTGGTATGGAGGGGAGATCCTATGAGGAGAGGCTGAGGGATTTGGGATTGTTTTCGCTGGAAAGGCGGCGGCTAAGAGGGGATCTTATTGAAACATACAAGATGATTAGAGGTTTAGATAGGGTGGATAGTGATAGCCTTTTTCCTCTGATGGAGAAATCCAGCACGAGGGGGCATGGCTTTAAATTGAGGGGGGGTAGTTATAGAACCGATGTCAGGGGTAGGTTCTTTACCCAGAGGGTGGTGAGGGATTGGAATGCCCTGCCAGCATCAGTAGTAAATGCGCCTAGTTTGGGGGCGTTTAAGAGATCCGTAGATAGGTTCATGGACGAAAAGAAATTGGTTTAGGTTGGAGGGTCACAGTTTTTTTTTTAACTGGTCGGTGCAACATCGTGGGCCGAAGGGCCTGTTCTGCGCTGTAATGTTCTATGTTCTATGTTCTATGTTCTATGTTCCCTCCATCATAAGGTCAGAAGCGGAGATGTTCACCGATGATTGCACAATGTTCAGCACCATTCGTGACTCCTCAGATCGTAGAATCATAGAATGACAACCGTGCCATCAAGCCTGCAACGCCAACAATCCCACCCAGGCCCTATCCCAGTAACCCCACGTATATACCCTGCCCATCGCCCTGACACACACTAAGGGACAATTTAGCGTTGCCAATCAACCTAACCAGCACGTCATTGGACTGTGGGAGGAAACCCACGCAGGCACGGTGAGAATGTGAAAACTCCACATGGTTAGTAACCTAAGCCAGGAATCGAACCTGGGTCCTTGGCACTACGAGACAGCAGTGCTAACCACTGTGTCACCGTGCCGCAGAGCAGTCCATGTTCAAATGCAAAAAGAGCTGGACAATATCCAGGCTTGGGCTGACAAGTGGCAAGTAACATTCATGCTACACAAATGTCAGACAATGACCATCACCAATATGAGATACTCTAACCACCGCCCCTTGACATTCAATGGCGTTACTATCACTGAATCCCCAACTGTCAACATCCCCGTGGTTACCATTGATGAACTCAACTGAACTCACCACATAAATACAGTGGCTGCAAGAGTAGGTCAGAGGCTAGGAATATTGCAGCAAGTAACTCAGCTTCTGACTCCCCAAAGCCTGTTCACCATCTACAAGGCACAAGTCAGGAGTGTGATGGAATACTCTCCACTTGCCTGGATGAGTGCAGCTCCAACAACACAAGAAGCTTGACACCATCCAGGACAAAGCAGTCCACTTGATTGGCATCACATCCACAAACATCCACTCCCTTCCACCACCGATGCTCAGTAGCAGCAGTGTGTACTATCTACAAGATGCACTGCAGCAATTCACCAAAGATCCTAAGACAGCACCTTCCAAACTCAAAACCACTTCCATGTAAAAGGACAAAGACAGCAGATATATGGGAATACCACCACCTGCAAGTTCCCCTCCCAGCCACTCACCATCCTGACTTGGAAATATATCATTGTTCCTTCGCAGTCAGTGGGTCAAAATCCTGGAATTCCCTCCCAAACGGCATCGTGGGTCAACCCACAGCACATTGACTGCAGTGATTCAAGAAGGCAGCTCACCACTACCTTCTCAAGGGCATCTAGGAATGGGCAATAAATGCTGGCCAGACAGCAACATGCATATCCCAAGAATGAATTTAAAAAATCAATATTTCCAGACCAATTTGGGCAGAATACAATACAATGTTGGGGACTTTGGCAGAAAAGATTCTTACGATGCTTGATAGCTTTAGGATTAGTTAAAAAACAGATGCTGAACAAGTAATTACACTACTTTATTCAGTGGGTCCAATAGCCGATCTATTGTGATGCAAGGAATAAATAAATCCTCAGATAAATCTGATGAAGTTCTAAAATCATTTGATACATTTTTCAATTTACGAAGCAACAACATTTTAGAGAGAGTGAAATTCAACAAACTTGTACAAAGGCCTGGAGAACTGGTTAACTGTTTTATAAACAAATTATACAGATTGGCTGAAAGCTGTGACTCCCTGGACTTTAAGACAGAACTAATAGGGGAAGATGTGGTGTCAGACAGGCTGATTATGCCTTTTCAAACATACTACAGGTCAAGAGAGATCTGATACTAGAAAAGGACATTAAAATAATCAAACAGACTTAAATCCACCAACAGCACCATTTTATATGGCAAAATCAGGCCGTGGTACAGAGCAACCTCAACTGTCCAGTTGATAAAACAACAAAGGGTCAGATAGACTCCAGGCCAAGGAAGGCAATACCAAAACCAATCACAAGAGGATGGGCAACCAAGATAGCACTGTGGAGCAAAATGACCTCACAGACAAGAGCAACGTCCATCAATCTCAGTGCAATATTTCAACTGCAACCACCTAGGACACTTCCAAAATCTATGAAAACCAACACACCCAGAAAGGCTGAGGATCCTATAGTTATGTTTAATCAATAAAGATTTATGTTCAACCATACATGTCTCAGAACCACTTCTTGAGACCTGCTGAACATATAACATACAACAGGTCAGACCAGGTAAGGATGGCCGATTTCTTTCCATAAAGGACATTAGTGAACCAAGTGGAATTGATAATGTTTTCGCTAACTATTCATATGCAACTAGAAATTGAATTAATCATTATTATACAACACTGCCATTACAGTAATATTTACAATAACACTAAACAACAAATACAGCAATGTTCTCCAGACCAAGGTTTTCCTATTTGTTTCCTGTGAGCAAATCAGAGAGATGTTTTGAATAAACAGGAAACATTACTGTCCTTTATGATATTCATAAAAAAAACTCAGGCTACCCGTAATACGAGAAAATCCATAACTTGTCTCTCAGGTCTGGAAAGTGGCCATTTAATCCTCAAAGTGCCCACAGAGCAAAAACACCAAAGGGCTGAAACCTCCAGTGGGTGTTGGGGTCTAATGGTGTCCAAGTCCATCCGCTTGTATAATTTTCCCAGAGGCAGCCACTTAGTGGTCTACCTCTGGGAGCCCCTCCCCATTAAGGAGGACAAGTGGGAGGGCTTCTTCAGGAGGCCTGATACTGTGGTTGGCCTAAAGCCTCACTGGGAGAAGTGAGTGCTGCTGATGCACGTAGAGTACTGTAGGAGTGTCTGGAAATGAAGGTACCATCTGAACATCTAAACTTTTAGAAAAGTGAAACTACAACTGCCAGGCCATCATTTGTGGGGAAGTCCCTCTATTGGATGGTATGCAGCTGTGGCCCACTGAGTCCTGTAGTTCTGGAAGAGTGGTGTTTTAAAGGGGACTTTACTGGTCCTCTGGCCTGATGCCAACTATTTCCATGTGATAGTTAGGCGTTGGTTTTAGAGGGGAGCCCATGTGCCATTGTAAAAGTTGCAGATGTGAGGAGTTGAACAGAGTGGAATTATCAGTAGACTGTTCTAATTCTAATCTTGTGACAGAGGGAAGGCTATTAATGAAGACGTTACATAGGTTGGGCCTAAGACTCTTTGTTAAGAAGCTCCTCTAATGATATACTGAGGCAGTCATGACCTTCCTTTGGCAAACACAACTATCATCCTTTGTTCAGGTATAACATTACCCACTGAAAGTTTTTTTTTTGCTTAAAACCCCATCGACCTATTTTGTTAGTGCTAGATTGCAATCTAATTTTCTGTCATGCATGTGTCAAGAAAAAAGGGGAAAATTCAATTGAAACTCCTCAACTAGTCTGCATGCCTGAACGGATACAGAAAGATAAATTTCTGGCTTGCTGTCAAAGCATAATTCAGGTGTTGCAAATTGGCTGCACATTTTCATTTCCATTGAGATCAGATGAAAGACCATTGATTTCTATAAAGAAATTGCTGATCCACAACACACTTTTTACACCTGAGCAGCATTGAAAATTTACCACAATATTTGAACCCAGATATTTTGGCCTCTGGGTAGTCAGAGACCAAATGTAACCCAGAAGATTCATTATGGGACCCGTCAAAAGTCCCAGCATAAAGGCTCCATGAGAATTACTCAAGAGGTTTTAAGTTCCAATTGGAAATTCTATTGATCCCTGGGACCCTCCAAAAAAGTTTCCAACAAAGATCGCTGGCATCGGGGGATTGGGGCCCTCACAATGGGTCCCCCTTTATCACCCTCTTCATGACCCCACCTTCAGGGTGCCAGTTGGCATTGCCAGGTGGGCAATGCCAGCCATGTCCCCAACCACCGGGGCTTCAATGGCCTTCGAGCCACCCTCCTCTTCATGAACCCCTTGGTCTCTACTTTAATTCCTTATAATTATAAATCCATCTTCCCCACTATAAAATAGAAACTAAATTATAAAAATGAAAAAAATCAAATAGATACACCAACAGTTTTATTTAACCAATTTGTTACTGCTATAATTTGTTTCATCCCATGAGACATACCATGGTTGATTACAATTTTTGCCTGTTGACCTCTTTAACAAAGAACAAAGAACAATACAGCACAGGAACAGGCCCTTCGGCCCTCCAAGCCCGCGCCGCTCCCTGGTCCAAACTAGACCATTCTTTTGTATCCCTCCATTCCCACTCCGTTCATATGGCTGTCCAGATAAGTCTTAAACGTTCCCAGTGTTTCCGCCTCCACCACCTTGCCTGGCAGCGCATTCCAGGCCCCCACCACCCTCTGTGTAAAATATGTCCTTCTGATATCTGTGTTAAACCTCCCCCCCTTCACCTTGAACCTATGACCCCTCGTGAACGTCACCACTGACCTGGGGAAAAGCTTCCCACCGTTCACCCTATCTATGCCTTTCATAATTTTATACACCTCTATTAAGTCTCCCCTCATCCTCCGTCTTTCCAGGGAGAACAACCCCAGTTTACCCAATCTCTCCTCATAACTAAGCCCCTCCATACCAGGCAACATCCTGGTAAACCTCCTCTGTACTCTCTCCAAAGCCTCCACGTCCTTCTGGTAGTGTGGCGACCAGAACTGGACGCAGTATTCCAAATGCGGCCGAACCAACGTTCTATACATCTGCAACATCAGACCCCAACTTTTATACTCTATGCCCCGTCCTATAAAGGCAAGCATGCCATATGCCTTCTTCACCACCTTCTTCACCTGTGACGTCACCTTCAAGGATCTGTGGACTTGCACACCCAGGTCCCTCTGCGTATCTACACCCTTTATGGTTCTGCCATTTATCGTATAGCTCCTCCCTACATTATTTCTACCAAAATGCATCACTTCGCATTTATCAGGATTGAACTCCATCTGCCATTTCTTTGCCCAAATTTCCAGCCTATCTATATCCTTCTGTAGCTTCTGACAATGCTCCTCACTATCTGCAAGTCCTGCCAATTTTGTGTCGTCCGCAAACTTACTGATCACCCCAGTTACACCTTCTTCCAGATCGTTTATATAAATCACATTCCTACATTTTTGGAATCCCCTGTCATACATTCTGCTCGAGGGAGATCTTGTGGCACAGAGATAGCATTCCTATTCCAGGCCAGGGGCACTGTGTCCAAGTCCCACTTCAGGATGGCCACAGAATGTGCATGCGTTATTCAGTCAAACAGTTTGATTATCAGCGTGTAAATCCTCCCAATACATGAGCTGGCAGTGATAAGAGCAGGCAAGTTTCCTGGTCAGCCATATTGTGGAAGGCAATGGCAAACTACTGCATTACTTTGCCAAGCATGATGGACCATTCCAATAAAAGTCTATTCCAATTCCAATTCTCTGCCTGTTTCCATAGCTAGTTATTCCCTGAACAGGTTGCTAGTCTGTCTACGGTTGTCAATAATCTTTTAGGACATGGTATTGTGAGGAGGAGCTTGTTATATTCTTTTACTCTATGAATAAAATGAGATTGGCTTTTGCAAATGTGATACCTCCATGTGATATTACAATTGCAATTGCTGATTGTTCAAAGCATCACAGTAATATGATGGATTTGAACAAAACAGCAATGTAGTAAAACTCATTCATATTGCATTGTCATGATTGATATACATAAATCATAGATCATCATAGAACCGTACAGTGCAGAAAGAGGCCATTCGGCCCATCGAGTCTGCACCGACCACAATCTCACCCAGGCCCTACCCCCATATCCCTACATATTTTATTCACCAATCCTTCTAATCTACGCATCTCAGGAAACTAAGGGGCAATTTTATCATGGCCAATCAACCTAACCTACACATCTTTGGACTGTGGGAGGAAACCGGAGCACCCGGAGGAAACCCACGCAGACACGAGGAGAATGTGCAAACTCCACACAGACAGTGACCCGAGCCGGGAATCGAACCCAGGTCCCTGGAGCTGTGAAGCAGCAGTGCTAACCACTGTGCTACCGTTAGCCATAATAAAACGTGGGCTTTAACTAACTTATAGCACTGATAGCATAGGAGTTTTGAAATATTAGAATATCACGGCTTGCATCAACCTCCAGTAATTAGCTAAATTGATGTTTTAGTTTGCTAGAAATAATTATGAGGCCGAATTAAACCTTGATAAGATTATCTAGATTTACATTGTCAGCTGTGGCTCAGTTGGTAACACTATTGCCTGACTTCAAGGGCTCTAGGTGCAAATCCGACGCTAGGATTTGGTACTAAAATCAAGACTGACACTCCAGCACGGAGAATGAAATGTTAAATCAAGGCTCTCTCAGGTAGCTGTAAAAGAGCCCTATGTTAAAGAGCAGGGGACAGATTTTCAGTCCCCTGGTTAATATTTATTCCTCAATCAAAGTCACAAAAACAGATTACTTGATCATAGAATCACAGGGCAGTATTTTTCGGGTGGCAAGGTTTCCCCATCCCTCTAACTGTGCAGTGAAAACATCATCACCAATCACAGTACTTCCACAGTCATTTAACACTAATTGGAGTGTTAATTGGCTGGAGACAGGGCATCCGCTCCATACTAGGGTGGAAGCCTCGTCTCAGAGAGTTGTCAGTCAATCTGATTGGCTGGCAGTTTTGGGTCACACCCAAAGGAAACCCACACATACACATGGAGAACGTGCAAACTCCACACAATCAGTCACCTAAGGCCACACTCAACCCCAGGTCCCTGGTACTGTGAGGCAGCAGTGCTAACCAATATGCCATCTTGCTGCCCCTCCTTAATTCTAACATTATTCCAATTGATATTGGGGTAAGGAAACTCCCTGTGCATCACCACTCTTTAGTTTTTGCTCATTGCTGTGATTTCCCTGCAGATTTATCATTATCACATTCCTATTTGTGGGAGTTTGCTGCTTGTAAGTTGCCTGTCACAGTTCCTAAATTACAACAATGACTACACTTCAAAACTGGCTGTGAATTGCTATGAGAGGTCCAATGGTTGTGAAACGCACTATATAAATACAAATCTTTTCAATTAGCATTTACAAAATTTAAAGGTATACTTGCTGCTTACACTGCACTTTTCAGCATGGTAATAATTGGCCAGAAAAAATAACCAATGCCTTAAATATTTTCTTCAGAAATGCAAATCTTACACTGTTGATGCGCACTGCTTTTTAGTAATAATGATACTCCGCTGACTATTTTTGATTTTCCTGAACCACCATACATTTAGTCTGTACTTAACATCCAATTCATGCAGATTGGATTTGACTCTCAATTATCCAGGATCTTTTTCTGGAGATGACATTCCAAATACAGCTGAGATAAAACACATCAAGGTTTAAAATGGGTCCGTTCAGCCCCACTGCCACTTCATCAAGGAACGATATAATTCACTGATGTCTCGGCCTAGCCTAACATATGTTCTATTCACAGCCCGTGTCACTCTTCATTTGTAATTATTTCTCTTTTACTCTGTCTTGTAATGCTTTGCCTTGTTGAAGATAAATACCAAAAGGCTGGAGAGTTTGACAGTGTGATGACCTGTTCTAGGGTGTTAACCCCCTGTCGAGGTTTCATTTTCACAGAAGATACTGATGACAGTACATCAATTCAAGCATCATGCCTTGAATTAGAGATTATTAATTATCACTTGGTTGCAGTATGCTTGAAGGAATACCATTCCATTTAGAAAAGGAAATAGATAGAATAATGTAAAAAAAGTCTGATTCCATCTGTTTGTTTATGAACCTAGACATTAATTCTTACTGTCCTTGAAGTTGCTATTTATGATCCAGCATTTATTTTGGCTTGTATTAACCAGTGAAAAACAAAATAATGCAAACTGAAGTGTTCCATCTATCTGGTGTCCTTTTGCTTTTCATGTTTATGAAATTAATCCTAACCTAAGCAATAAATTATATGGGCAACAAAATGCAATATTTATTATTAGTAATTTTAACATAAAATATTTGTGCAACATTGAAGTTAATGGTCACCTAAAGAAGACTTGACTGGAGCAATAACCATTTACTTCAAAACAAAGTTTAAAGAATTTGAGTGGGATTCTCCAGCCATTGATGTCAGCGGAGCTCTCCTGTCCTGCTGGAGATTTGGCTGAGTGCCAAATTCTCTGTCCTCTCTGGCAGCAGCAGTGGGACGTGAATGGCTGGAGAATTCCGGCCTTTGTATACCCCAGTGATACACAGTAATTCAAAGGAAAGAAAATCTCATGCGATAGAAATACAGTGGTTAGCACTGCTGCAACACAGCGCCAGGGACCAGGTTTTGATTCCCAGCTTGGGTCACTGTCTGTGTGGAGTTTGCACATTGTCCCCGTGTCTGTGTGGGTTTCCTCCGGGTGCTCCAGTTTCCTCCCACAGTTCAAAGATGTGTGGGTTAGGTGGATTGGTTATGCTAAATTGCCCCTTAGTGTCAGGAGGACTAGCTAGGATAAATGTTCTGGGGATAGGGTCTGGGTGGGATTGTGGTCGGTGCAGACTCGATGGGCCGAATGGCCTCATTCTGCACTGTAGGACTCTATGATTCTATGATCAAGTGAACTTAAACAAAAGAAGTGTCACTACCTCAACACTATAGCTTATAAAAACTTATGCTATAAACGCAGCTCTACTTTTTACTTCCTGTCAAAAGTTCCCTTATCTTACGAAATATTGAAGGTTCATTCACCATTTCTGGGACCAACAAAAAAGGTATGGCACAGCCCTCCGGAATTTACTTTCCCTCTCCTTTGTATTCCAGCAATTCCTCCAAGGTAAAATTTGGTGCAGGTCCTTCCATTAGCTTTTCAGCTTGTTTGAATCGGGTTAATTATCAGTTTCTTGTTCAGGTCGCCGCTCCCCCCCCTCCTCTCCCCACCTTCCCCATCATTTTCTACAGTTAAAACTTTAATTCTTAAAACTAAAAGTTATATTCTAACACATAAGAATTATGAACTAGATTTTCACAACAGCACAAAGGCTAGAAAAATGGACCAGAGACCACTGTGATTAGCTTTGCTTGGGGAGGTCTGAGGTATTTCTTTGTTAGTATTTTTTCTCATAATATGAATGACAGTCTTAAGTTTATTTTAGTTGTTCCAATGTGTTGGTGTGGACCTTCTACTTGAGGCACTGCAGACCTTATGAGTCCCCTCCACAATACTGTTGGGTAGGAAATGTCAGGATATTGACTCAATGTGTGGTGTTCATGGCCTCCCAATCTCTATTTTCCTGCTGGATCGAAGGCTGCAGGACCAAGCACAGGGACCCCAGAAAGCCATGCACTCTTGCTGACGGGAGGGGTGCACAAGTTTCAGGATTGAAAAGGTAAGACATTTTTGAAAAGTTTAATCGACTCCCACCCACCAGGACAGATTTAGAAGGTTAAATGGGCCAGTACTGAAGCTGCCCCTGACCATTGAAGACCACGGAGAAGTAATTCTTATTGATGTGCCTGTATATTTTGCCATTTTGATTTATGTTCCTTGATAATTTAATGCTGCAGTTCCTCTTTGCCTACCTATTTTTTTTACTTCTCTCCTAATCTCTTTATATTCTCTCTAATCCTACACTCCTCTGCTGTCTATGTACTTAATATAAGCCTTTTTTGAAACTCTCAATTGTTTCCTTATGTTTTTATTCCTGGGAGCTCCTGGAGTATTTGAGTTGCTCTTTCCTATCAACAGAATATATTTTTCCTGCACTCTATCGAACATCACTTTCAATAGTTCCAATGTTCTATGTTGTTACTTGCCAGCATTGTTCCCCATTTTATTTTCACAACTTCTATTCTCAACTCCTCAAAATCAGCTTTTCTCCAATCTACTAACCTTGTTTTCATCATTCTTCTGTCCTTCTCTATTATCACCTTAATGCATGTATTATGCTCACTGTTGCCTAGATGTTCACCTACTTTCACTTCTCTTATCTGCTCTGGTACATTGCCCATTACTAAATCCAATAGACCGTTTAAATATTGGGCGCGATTCACCCCAATCAGTTCTAAATGCCGCTGCCAGCAGGAAAACCAGAGTGTTTCCTGCTGGTGTTAACAGCATCTGTCAGGTGGGATTCACCCACCTTATCCATTTAAATCTATGCATGCTGCAAAACATGCTGGCCAGCCCAGCTTTACAGAGATTTGGGAGCACTTTTAAATGGCGACCCAATTCCCAGGCCCCACTCCACACCATCTCCCCCTCCCCACTAATGGACATGGTGACCCCCTGCTGACAAGGGGAGCACCCACAAACCCTCAGCTCCAAGGGGCACCCTCCTCACACTACACCTCCCTTTCCACATTATGTAGGTATGAGGGTGACCTGACACCCCAGCCAGAGGCCTCACTCCCCCCGCACAAAAGAGACATTCTGAAATGGCGTCCCCTCAGGCCCCCTGTGCAAGCACCCTTCTTCAGGCCCCACCCCTTGGCAGTGCCAACCTGTCCACCAAGGACACATAAATTCAGCCCCAGGTTTTTTACTCAATTGCCACCTCCCTTCCACAATTAGGTGATCTGTAGATAACACCTGTTAGTGTGATGGATCCTTTATTATCATTTATCTCTATCCATGTGGATTCTATTTTTGCCTTTCTGATGGCTGTGTCCCTTTGTTCCACTGTCATTGTTATCCTGCATAAATACAGCTACTCCACCTCCCTGTTTTCCCTCTCTACTTTTCTAAATATGTTATACCCAGCAATGGTTCCTCAATAGTGACCCTGAAGCCTTTGGACAAATGTAATTCCTTCAGTGACAATAAGAGTTTAGATGTTTCAGGCTACATTTTTAATGGATGTGATAGCAGAGGTTTCTCAGTGTCAATATACCCTTCATCCTGGCTCAAGTGAAACATTCCTGAATAAGGTGATCCGAAACATTCCTGAATAAGATGATCCCTGACATTCTTGACATACTGAAGAGATATTTGTGCCTTGTGCCATGCCCAGACACATTGCTGTGTGGCTGGATGACATCAGTGCTTTTTTGCCACCACTTCAACTTCCACCTGTTTTTCCACCCCCTCCCTCTCCTCTTCTTCTAATGAACTGTCTCCATCCAGGACCTCACAGTCCTCAAGGTCCACACACCTATGGAGGGCCATCTGAAGGAAAGCACAGGAGACCTCCATAATCTTGGAGGATATTGGAATGCACGTCCGACCAGTTCAAGTACCAAAATTGCATCCTCAGAAACCCAATGGCCTCTTCGATGCTTGTTTTATTGATTAGATGGCTTTGGTTGTAGCATTGTCTCTGGGTCTGAGTAGACATCTTTTCAAGTGATAATATCCTTTGACCTGAAGGATCCAACCGTACTCTTTGAATGGATAGGATGAAGAGCTACAGCACCCTGGATTGGCAGAGGACGAAGGAATTATGGCAGCTTCCAGGAAAGCGAGTGCACACATGGCGGAAGCTCTTGTTGTGGTCTCAGATCAGTTGAATGTTGAGGGAGGGGAAGCTCTTCCTATTGTTGAATTTCACTGCACGATCATTGGTTGCCTTCATGGCCACTTGGCTGCAATCAATAATAATCTGCACCTGGGGGAAATCCAATGATGGCAGCAAAGTCCTTTATGCTTATGAGGCCTCACCTATCATGGACTGAATGTACCGTACAGCTTCATCAAATAGGGAACCTGCGAAATGTAGTGGTGCGCAGCAATATGTGAAATGCCACCTCAGTCCGCAGCTGAAACTTGGAAGGAGAGGAAAGCGAGGAAATATATGGCCACGCTGACTTTGAAGACAACTAGCAGGATGTGGCAACCATTATTATGGGGTGAGAGGACTTTGGCAATGAGTTCACAAATGGTTAGTGGGCTGCGCTTTGACGTTCACCTCTTGTAGGGACTCTGGTTCCAGTATTTCATTTCTGGTGAGTATTTCATCAATACAGTTCTGGTTGAGACTTAAAGCTTGGTTCATTTCATCTGGTTTATCAGTGCTTACCCCTGCATAGGTTTCACTGCTATTCTTGTCATCTCCACAAATATTACCTGTTTTAGGGTGGGTTACCTTCCCTTTCTTCTTTACAATCCAATTCCTGTGGTGGGAGTGGGTTGTAACTCAGGTTTAAGTCCTGGTACAGTGTTCTGAATTCACTTCTGGTACCTCTGCTTTAGTAGACTCTGCCTTAAACCTGCAGAGTTTGTTGATGTTTAGGACTGAAACATTCTCATTTGCTTTACCAGTGGGTAACTCTGCAAAAATTTCACTGGTATACCCCTTGTGGTTTCTATAAGTTTTGCCTACTTTAGGATAGGTTTTATTTATATTTGATCATGGGACGTGGGCATCACTGGCAAGAGTAGCATTTATTTCCCATTGCTAATTGCCCTATGAGGAGCTGCCTTCCTGAACTGCTGCAACCCATGTGGTGTAGTTACATCAACATTGTTGTTAGGGAGTGAATTCCAGGCCTTTGACCCAGCAACAGTGAAGGAACACCAATATATTTCCAAGTCAGGATGGTGTTTGGCTTGGAGGGGAACTTGCAGTGGTGGTGTCCCCACTTATCTGCTGCCCATGTCCTTATAGATGGTAGCAATTGTGGGTTTGGTAGGTGCAGTCTGAGCAGTCTTGGTGAGTTCCTGCAGTGCATTTTATAGATGGTACACGTGTTGTCATTGTGTGTTGGTGGTGGAGGGAGTGAATATTTGTGAATGGGGTGCCAATCAAGCAGGCGGCTTTGCCCTGGATGGTGCCGAACTTCTTGAGTGTTATTAGAGCTGCACTCATCCAGACAAGTGGAGAATATTGCATCACATTCCTGACTTGTGCCTTGTAGATAGTGAACAGACTTTGGGGAGGTCAGGAAGTGAGTTACTCGGTGCAGAATTCACAGCCTCTGGCTTGCTCTTGTATTTATATGGCAAGTCCAATTCAGTCTCTGGTCAACGGTAAGCCCCAGGATTGATAGTAAGGAAATTCAGCAATGGCAATGGCCATTAAATGTCACAGGACGATGGTTAGATTCTCTCCTGTTGGAGATGGTCATTGCCTGGCACTTGTGTGGCATGAATATCACTTGTCACTTGTCAGCGCAAGCCTAGATATTGTCCAGGCCTTGCTGCATTTGGACATGGACTGCTTCAGTATCTGTAGAGTCACAAATTGAGGTAAAAATTGTACAATCATCAGCAAACCTCTCATCTTCTGATGAAAGGAAGGTCATTGATAAAGCAGCTGAAAATGGTTGGGCCTAGGTCACAACCCTGAGGAACTCCTGCAGTAATGTCCTGAAACTGAGATTATTGACCTCTGACAACCACAACCATCTTCCTTTGTGCTCGGAATGACTCCAACCCAGCAGATAAGTTTCTCCTGATTCCCTTTGACTCCAGTTTCCCATAGATCCTGGCTGAGGTTCTCCAGCCTGTTCAGCTTTTTTGATTCAAGTGATTTTTCCTCACTTTTCAGGAAATCTATCCTTTTGGCTGCCTCAGTTGCATTTATCTCCTTTTCCAGTTCATTCAGTCTTCTTTGGAAAGCTTCCTCTCTTTCCCTTTTCTCTTTTTTATCTCCCTTTCTCTTTCTTGTCACTCATTTTCAAATGTTTCGAGTTCTAACAATGTTCGTCTCTGTGCTGGCTGTATTCTTGCCAATTCCACTTCTTTTCATGGTCTTGTGACATAATGTTCTGGCCATGAGTTGCTATATTATACAAAACCTAATTGCTCTTTTAACTCTTTGGGGAACAGAAGTTTTAAATCCTCAAAAGTAACTTCCTCTTCTTCTAGAAAAGCACTGGCATCAAAAGTGGACATTTCTACACTTCAGTAGTACAGACTCAAGAAAACCCTTCTGCAGCTTGTAAAATTGGTTTTGAAGGAACAATTTACTTTCGTCACTTGAATTCTTTTGTTTCATCTGCGGGAACAATCTTGACAATGAGCACCAAATTTTGTTATGATTGGGTGAGGAGGAATGAGTTCTCTAGCCTGTTATCATCTGAATAGCAACCTCAAAGACAAGGAGCTGTGCCCAGCTTGGACAACTGGCCCCATCTTCACTGCTTCCACTGGAAATTCTATCCCATCGCCTACAAGATTGATTAATCTCTGAATGTCTTTCTCATCATGTGAAGTCAACTTCATCAGAAAAATGAATTATCCAGCTCCTTCCACGCTTTGAGTGTATAAACTAAAAGTTTCACTCAAACTTTTGCATAAATTTGGGTGACACAGTGGCACAAGGGTTAGCATTGCTGCCGCACAGCTCCAGGGACCTGGGTTCGATTCCCGGCTTGGGTCACTGCCTGTGTGGAGTTTGCACGTTCTCCCCATGTCTGTGTGGGTTTCCTCCGGGTGCTCCGGTTTCCTCCCAGAGTCAAAAGATATGTGGGTTAGGTGCATTAGCCATGCTAAATTGCCCCTTAGTAGGTTAGAGGGATTAGCGGGGTAAATATGTGGGGTTACAGGGTAGGGCCTGGGTGGGATTGTGGTCAGTGTAGACTCGATGGGCTGAATGGCCTCCTTCTGCACTGTAGGGTGTCTATGATTCTATGAACTACCCCTTTGAGTTCATGCTATCTTGAATTTGCTGTGGGGTTATTAATAGAAATGGGATCACATCAGAATTGAGGGGTTGAGAAATAAGCTTCTAAGCAAATCAAAAGCACATGTTTATGGACGGGTGGTGAAAGGAGAAATTAGTGCTGTTTAAATTACTGCCTCTCTGTTCACAACAATTGATAAAGGGAATATAGCAGACTCAGAAGTGTTAGGAAATTTTGAAAGAGTTCAATAATGTACTTCATAGGATGTTTGTTACAAAACTTCAGAGTAAGGAATAATGGAAATATAATAGCATCAATAAAAAGTTGACTGAAAACAAGGTAAATTACTTTCTCAAATTGTAGAAGAGTTCAAAATTGTGAGCCCCAAGAGATAGTGCTATCTATGTTCACTGATGTTTTGTGTGCCTGTCTCCTTCTGTCCTCCATTAATATTTGAAAGACGAAGGAAAAGGGAAAACTCTTTGAAAATTCTCACTAATTTTGCCTTTCCAGCGACCAAGGAACTAGGGCATTGTATCTTTGGATCCTGAGGCTTATAAATGCAGATGTGCACAGTGCCCCAAAATTTAGCAGCCACCCAAGTTTGACAAACATTGGCTGCAAAGGTACAGGTGTCAATAAGAGTATAATTAAATTAGGGGTCCTCCCCATTTACTCCTCCTGAAACTCCTGAGTAGTGGGTGGCTGAGGGGAGCCCTGAAGAAAAATTATACTCTTCTTCCACTGTAGCCCTCTCTTTCTACTAGGGCCAACGTTCCTTGCTGTGCCTCTCTTTGCGTAGCCTTTAAAGGTCAATATTTGAAATTAGTTGTTGTGCCTCAAATTATTGAAAAAGGAGGCAACAGTTCTTTAGTAACTGACTGCAACCAATAATACAATTCTAGACTCCATGGGGCTCTCAGCATGTCACATGATAAACCATGAAAATATTTAAATTAGCATTGCAGGGTTTGCGTATCAATGCATGAAGTGCAATGACCCTGAATTCTAGTATCAACATTAAATCTCAGGAGAAGTCACAAAAATATATGAAGTGCATAAATGATAAAGCACATAAGGGGCTGCCATTCTGAGGCTATTGCTGAAGTACAATACTGATTCAGTGCAGATGTATTGCTAATGCCACTAATCCATAAAGCTGACCTACAAGTCCTTGATCCGACAAATGAACATATAAAGGGAAAAAAAGGTCCGATTTCCATCACTGTCATCTTTCACCTTGGAGTGCAAATTTGCACATAAATGTTCAAAAGCTAAGAGATGTAAAAAAGTGAAAAACATTCATTTGGATGAAATATTAAGTATGACAATCTCAGTTGACGGTTTCCCTAAAGCTGATTATCTTACAGAGAAAATGTTAAAAGAAAAGGTACTCAATATACTTCAATTTCTCAAATAAAAGGCGGCTTAATTTTTAAAGTAAGGGTTTTATGATCATGCATCATTATTTAATCATCCTGCCTACCACTGTTTTTTGGACAACTAAAATAAACCATTAAGCAGGATGTACAGACATGAAGATTTGCTCAAAGTGCTTCATCTTCTTACCAGACAGACAGGTGACGCACCCAGCAACAGTCACCAGGGCCAATTTTCATTCAGGAAAACCAGCATTAATAATATGAAGCTAAAGGCATCAAAATGAGGTCTGTGCCCTTCAGCCTCACTTTCCTGGGTGATTGACTACTGCCATTTTGAAAACAGCCTAGCCCTAGCATGCCAGAGCTACTATCTGTCACAGTCAGTAGTCTTCTTACATAAACAATTCAGGATCTTAGTGATGCAGTTGAGGACTGATTGTTACTCAATTGGTAACTGCTGTAATTATCATGATATGATCTGCACAACAAAATCCAAGAAGGAGAAGCCTTGAGGAATGAGGATCAGATGCTCAAAGAAGTACAAAGATGGAGTAGTGGATGAAAGAGAAAGATGTGTTTAATTGTTGATTAAGTACATACATTCAAAACAAAAAAATAGTGAGGAACATTGAAACATACAAGATAGGAAGAAAGTCTGAGAGAGTACAGCAACAGTGGATTGGATTAACTGCACATAGAAGATAGAACATTACAGCGCAGTACAGGCCCTTCGGCCCTCGATGTTGCGCCGACCAGTGAAACCAATCTAAAGCCCATCTAACCTACACTATTCCAATATCATCCATATGTTTATCCAATGACCATTTAAATGCCCTTAATGTTGGCAGGGCATTCCACCCTTACTACTCTCTGAGTAAAGAACCTACCTCTGACATCTGTCCAATATCTATCAACCCTCAATTTAAAGCTATGTCCCCTCGTGCTAGCCATCACCATCCGAGGAAAAAGGTTCTCACTGTCCACCCGATCTAATCCTCTGATCATCTTGTATGCCTCTATTAAGTCACCTCTTAACCTTCTTCTCTCTAACAAAAACAGCCTCAAGTCCCTCAGCCTTTCCTCATAAGACCTTCCCACCATACCAGGCAACATCCTGGTAAATCTCCTCTGCACCCTTTCTAATGCTTCCACATCCTTCCTATAATGCGGCGACCAGAACTGTACGCAATACTTCAAGTGCAGCCGCACCAGAGTTTTGTACAGCTGCAACATGACCTCATGGCTCCGAAACTCAATCCCTCTACCAATAAAAGCTAACACACTGTACGCCTTCTTAACAACCCTATCAACCTGGGTGGCAACTTTCAGGGATCTCTGCACATGGACACCGAGATCTCTCTGCTCATCCACATTACCAAGTATCTTACCATTAGCCCAGTACTCTGTATTCCTGTTACTCCTTCCAAAGTGAATCACCTCACACTTTTCCGCATTAAACTCCATTTGCCACCTCTCAGCCCAGCTCTGCAGCTTATCTATGTCCCTCTGTAACCTGCAACAACCTTCCGCACTGTCCACAACTCCACCGACTTTAGTGTCATCCGCAAATTTACTAACCCATCCTTCTACGCCCTCATCCAGGTCATTTATAAAAATGACAAACAGCAGTGGCCCCAAAACAGATCCTTGCAGTTCCCCACTAGAAACTGAAATGGTTCAGAGTCTGTTTTTAATAACAGTTTAGCAAAATATTTTCTGTGATGCACAGATAAATTCAGGGAAAAAACATATCCACTGGTGATGTGTATGGTTATGGGGGTATGTAGAGTGAAATGAAAATCCTTCTTTAAGCAGGGGCTGTCTATAATAGCATTTCAGCTTTGAAAGTAGCTTATGTAATTACTTGTTACTTTACTCTAAGCTGTTCAGGAGATACAAAACTTTGATTTCCCACAATTATTATGCATATGGTCCATGTGAAGAGAATCTAACGATTGCAGTTGTGCAGTTTGAAGACAGTTCATGATAAAAGGCAAATTCAGGGATGAAGGAAGTTTACTGAAGGGGGAGAATCATATTAGATTATGTAACAAAAGGGAGCCATTAAGGGAGAACAAAGGAATTCGGTGTAACTCATTAAATACTCTGAGACTCGGTGAAAACAGTGCGGGCTGAAAGTGGAGAGAGAAAAAGAGAAAGAAATGGGAGTTTTCCATTGGGAGACAGTAGCGTAGTGGTATTGTCACTGGACTAGTAATCCAGAGACGCAGGGCAAGATCCGGGGACCCGGGTTCAAATCCCACCACAACAGATGGTGAAATTTCAATAAAAATCTGGAATTAAAAGTCCAATTGATGACCATGAAACCATTGTCGATTGTCGTAAAAACCCATCTGGTTCACTAATGTCTTTTAGGGAAGGAAATCTGTCATCCTTACCCAGTCTGGCCTACATGTGACTCCAGACCCACAACAACATGGTTGACTCTTAAATGCCCACTGAAATGCGCAATAAAAGCTGGCCCAGCCAGCGACACTTTTATTAGAGCCTACGAGCGGAGACCAGCGCGATGGCCACGCCAGGGAGTTTGGAGGCAATTGAAGCCCCCGAGTGGTCTGTGGCAGTTCACACCTGGCACCCTGTGCATCATACAGGATGGTAAAGTCATGGAGATGGTACAGAGGAGATTTACCAGGATAAAACAAGAATGCAGAACAGATTTAAAAAATGTAAAAAAAACAGAACAGAGCTATGTGGAGAGATTGGCACAAATGTGCCAGTGGCAGTACAAAGGGAGTGGGGCCTGAGTGAGGACTATGACCGGGGATACTATGCATGGGAATCTTGCAGAGGTGGAGCATGAAGGGAGTTCATCCCTTAAATGTGGTCAGCTTTGCAGGATGGACTTCTAGAGATTGTGGAAACTTGAGTTCTGCTGAATGTGATGTGTGCTTAAAATTCTGCAATCTTTTGTGCTTGTTACACCAATGCCATGCAAATTGCATTGAAAAAAACAGCACAACAGAGCAGAAACTTCAGGCCAACTATTTTAAAGGATTTTTCAGTCACTTTATACATTGTCATGATTGGCACATCTCTCCTTTGTGGTCTCGAGAAGAGGTAGTTCATGATCTCATGGCAGTCTATGAGAGGGAGCACCAGCCATAAACACTGGGAATGCAGTTAGAAGCAATTGTGCAAGTGGACAGAAGAGTTGGTTGACCAATGGAAGAGTAGATGATGAGAGCAAGCAGTGGCTTCAAAGAGGGAATGTGCATAAAAACAACAATTAATAGAGCTTATGGCACTGCTGTTCCAGTTTCTTGTGGAAATATTTCTGGAATACAGATGACAACATCATACCTGTAGAAATTTAATGATTTTCTCACAGCTGACAAGCCACACAAGTGTTCTAAAAATAAAGCTCCAAGTGAGCTTGTCGCCAACCATTATTGGTTTAATAAGCATACTTTTCAGAAATATTTGACAGTTTAAGGACAACTAATTTTTAAGTAGTATAATTGTCATTTTCTAAGTTTCAATATATTTTCTCAACCTTATTTAAAGTTGAATCATACAATTGTACAACACAGAAGGTGCCCATTCAGCCCATCAAGCCTGTGTTAGCTTTTGAAAGGACTGTCTAATCCAGCCTTACATTCCATCTTTTTCTCTACAAACCTACAAATTACTCCTCTTCAAGCTCATGCCTAAATTCCTTTGAAAATACGCCCCAAAATAATCTGCTTCCACCATCCTTTCAGATGGTGCTAACCAGATCTTAACTCCTCTATATATGAAAACATTTTCCTCGCTATGACAAGTGGCGTTCCTCAGGGATCAGTGATGGGACCTTTGCTATTTGCTATATATATATATAAAAAATGATTTGGAGGAAAATGTAACTGGTTTGATTAGTAAGTTTGTGGACGGCACAAAAGTTGGTGGAATTGCGGATAGTGATGAGGACCGCCAGAGGATACAGCAGGATATAGGTCAGTTGGAGACTTGGGCAGAGAGATGGCAGATGGAGTTTAATCCGGATAAATGTGAGGAAGGCATTTTAGAAGGTGTAATACAGATGGGAAATAGACAGTAAATGGCAGAACCATTAAGAATATTAACAGGCAGAGGGATCTGGGTGTACAGGTACACAGGTCACTGAAAGTGGCAACGCAGGTGGAGAAAGTAGTCAAGAAGGCATACAGCATGCTTGCCTTCATCGGCTGGGGCACTGAGTTTAAAAATTGGTAAATCACGTTGCAGCTTTATAGAACCTTAGTGAGGCTGCATTTGGAATACAGTGTTCAATTCTGGTCGCCACGCTACCAGAAGGATGTGAAGGCTTTGGAGAGGGTACAGAAAAGATTTACCAGGATGTTGCCTGGTATGGGGGGCATTAGCTATGAGGAGGGGTTGGAGAAACTTGGTTTGTTCTCACTGGTACAATGGAGGTTGAGGGGCGACCTGATAGAAGTCTACAAGATTATGAGGGACAAGGACAGAGTGGATAGTCAGAAGCTTTTCCCCAAGGTGGAAAAGTTAATTATTAGGGGGCCTAAGATTAAGGTGCAAGGGGCAAGGTTTGAAGGAGATGTACAAGGCAATTTTCTTTACACAGAGGGTGGTGAGTGCCTGGAACTCGCTGCCAGGGAAGGTGGTGGAAGTAGATAGGATAGTGGCTTTTAAGGGGCATTGACAAATGCATGAACAGGATGGGAATAGAGGGATATGGTCCCCAGAGAAGTAGAGGGTTTTAGTTCAATCGGGCAACATGGTCAGTGCAGGCTTGGACGGCCGAAGGCCTGTTCCTGTGCTGTAATTGTCTTTGTTCTTTGTACTTCCCATCGAGTTCTTTTCCATCTTGTTAGTTTAAATCTATAACCTCTGGTTATCAACCCACAGGAAGCCCTGTGGTGCAGTGGTAGTGGCCCTACCGCTGAACCAGATGCCCTGGTCCAACACCAGGACTATGTTGGCTCAGAAGGAGTGTTCAACATGGTTCAACAGATAATCAGCTCAGAAATCCTTTCACCACTTCCCCCAATATTCCCCAAAGGGTAAAAAACAGTATGGGTTGAAGATATGTTAACAACAATCAACCCACTTTCCAGAGGTAACAGATTCTCCCAACCTGCTCTATCAAAATCCCTCAATTTTGAATACCCCTATTAGGTCTCCCTTTAGCTTTCTCTGCTCTAAGGAGAATAATCTCAGTTTCTCCAATCTCTCCGCATTGCTAAAGTTCTGCATTCTTGTTTTATCCTGGTAAATCTCCTCTGTACCATCTCCATGACGTTACCATCCTGCCCAGAATTGTAAACTATACTCCAGCTCAAGCCTAACGATGACTTCCTTGATTTTGTATTTACAAAGTCAAGTATCCCACATGTTGTTTTAACATATCAACTTGTTCTGCTCTCTTTTGCAATTATTTTTTGCTATTAGGATTGCTACCATATGTACAATTACTCTGTTTTTGGTTGCTTACAGTTTCAGATTAGTAGTTTAAGCTGTAAAATGCTTCACAATTTTTCAAGTCTTTTAACATGGGAACAAAGGCAAAATATCCACTGCTGCGAAAGTTGACCAGTTAATGCCCGATCTGATTTTTGGAGAGTTGTCAGATCAAAAATGTTGCAAAGTCTTGAAAAGTTTTGTATGATGCCCAGAGTATTTGGGGCCATTTTTAATCTTTGGCGATCGTGTGAAATTGGCAATAGCAGATTGGCCATTTGCCGAATATTCCACCCAAGTTTCTTTTTTGTTGACTTAATGGAAAGCAAAATTGGGCAAGGTGTATAATGGGGAACCAACCTGATTTTTCCTATTTTACACCAGTGCCAAAAGTTCTAAATACTCTTACGGTATAGAGAACTAATAGCTGGAGAATACCTGACACATGACTAAATAGCTAAATTTATAATGGGTATATACCACATTACTCTATGAGCAGTACCCTTCAGACTTACAGTGGCAAATACAAGATTATACTTTGCATATTGCCAGCTTCCTGATTTTCATCTAAAACTTACACATACATTTGCTCACATTAATTCTTACATCAATATTAACAATCTCGAAGTGCACTTTCTCTCCAAAAGGTATCCCCGGACCTGTGCAAAAGGGTACCCTACCTCTCCAAATAACTCTAGCAGCTTTAGACCTTTTCCTGAACCATGGATGTGGTAAAAGTGATGAGTAGTGGATTTGAGGGATAGGGCTTTCAAAGTCATGTCTCCAGAACCATTGTGGAGAAGCTGGAGACCCTCTCCATCTTTACAAAACTTTAGGTCAGATTGTATTCAGCACAGTTTCTTTGAACAATACATTCTGGAACCTACCAGGGACGAGGCTATTAAAGACATAGTAATGTGTAATGAGAGGATTAATGAAAGATCTCTTAGTAAAGGATCCTCTCGGAAAGAGTGATTATAACATGATAGAATTTCATATTCAGTTTGAGAGTGAGAAATGCAGGTCTATAACAAGTGGCTTAATTTAAATAAAGGCAATTACAAGGGTATGGCGGCAGAGTTGGCTAAATAGAATAAAAAGTAAGATGGTAGAGAAGTAATGGCAGACATTTCATAACCCGCAACAGATATATTCAATTGAGCTAGAAAGACTCTACCAGGAGGATGCACCATCTATGGCTAACTAAGCAAATTAAGGGTGGCATCAAATTGAAAGAGAAGGTGTACAATAATGCGAAGAGTTGCAGTAGGCCAGAAAATTGGGAATGCTTTAGAAACCTGCAAAGGATGACAAAAAATATAATTAAGAGTGAGAAATTAGAGTATGAGAGAAAACTAGCAAGAAATATCAAAACTCACAGTAAAGACTTTTACAACAAAGGAAAAAGTGAGCATTCATCCCTTAGAGGGTGAGCCTGGGGAATTAATAATGGGAAACAACAAAATAACAAAGCCTTTGAACAATTATTTTGTATCTGTCTTAACAGCAGAAGATGGAAAAAGCATGGCTCTACACCCCCTTCCTCCCCACCGATCTCAGGCAGAGTGGCAGTGGACCCTCCCTCCCCCTCACTGATCTCAGGCAGAGTGGCAGTGGACCCCATCTTCCCCCCCCCCCACCGATCTCGAGCAGAGAGCCATCGGACCCACCTCCCCCCCCTCCCCCTCCCCGCCAACCGATCTCATGCAGAGAGCCGTCAAATGTTCAGTACTTACCTCCTCACCAACTGGAGCGCGCGAATCGGACTTTGTAGAGCATTAACGATTTGGAGGAAGGAACTGAAGGCACTGTTGCTAAGTTTGCAGATGACACAAAGATATGTAGAGGGACAGGTAGTATTGAGGAAGTGGGGGGTTGCAGAAGGACTTGGATAGGTTAGGAGAGTGGGCAAAGAAGTGGCAGATGGAATACAATGTGGAAAAGTGTGAGGTTATGCACTTTGGAAGGAGGAATGGAGGCATAGACTATTTTCTAAATGGGAAAATGCTTAGGAAATCAGAAACACAAAGGGACTTGAGAGTCATCGTTCAAGATTCTGTTAAGGTTAACGTGCAGGTTCAATCGGCTGTTAGGAAGGCAAATGCAATGTTAGCATTCATGTTGAGAGGGCTAGAATACAAGAGCAGGGATGTACTTCTGAAGCTGTATAAGGCTCTAATCAGACCCCATTTGGAGTATTGTGAGCAGTTTTGGGCCCCATATCTAAGGAAGGATGTGCAGGCCTTGGAAAAGCTCTAGAGGCGGTTCACAAGAATGATCCCTGGAATGAAGAGCTTGTCGTATGAGGAACGGTTGAGGACTCTGGTCTATACTCATTGGAGTTTAGAAGGATGACGGGGGATCTTATTGAAACTTACAAAATACTGCGAGGCCTGGATAGAGTGGACGTGGAGAGGATGTTTCCACTAGTAGAAAAAACTAGAACCAGAGGGCACAACCTCAGGCTAACAGGACGATCCTTTAAAGCAGAGATGAGGAGGAATTTCTTCAGCCAGAAAGTGGTGAATCTGTGGAACTCTTTGCTGCAGATGCTGTGGAGGCCAGGTCATTGAGTGTCTTTAAGACAGAGATAGATCGGTTCTTGATTAATAAGGGGATCAGGGGTTATGGGGAAAAGGCTGGAGAATGGGGATGAGAAAAATATCAGCCATGATTGAATGGCGGAACAGACTCGATGGGCTGAGTGGCCTAATTCTGCCCTTATGGTCTCAAATATCGATGTCCACTAGTTATACAGTGATGGGCAAGCCCAGAACATATGTAAGAGGGTGGCGAGAGCTTGCCAGCATCGTTCACAAATGGGGCTTGTACCTGGGTACATTCAAGAGAGTCTAACCCTAGTTAGATATGCTCTGTGAAAAGGTTTACATTGTATCACACCCAGCTTGGCACATATTGAGGAGGAGTGTACTCAATGCGGCACCATGTCCCAATCCTCCTCCGAGAATTCCTCCCCCGGATCTCGTTCCCATAAAGATTTAATCACTGATCGAGAGTTTTGTTGGGACAGAATTTGAGAATAAAGAACAGAAATGATACCATACATAGTAATAAAAGGCACTAAGAAGATGTCAATGGAGGCATGAGGTCGGAGCGTTGGAAATTGGGGTCGGCCCTACGCACAAAGTCTCGAATTTGCAAATATCTGAAAAAGTATGTTGCAGGTAAAGCAAACTTATCCACCACCTGCTGGAATGACACAAACACGCCAAATACATACAAGTCCTGGAATGTTCTGATCCTGTGCTTGGCCCATATGCTGAAGGGACCATCCAAAACAGACGGAGGAAAAAAATGGTTAGCCGATACTGGGGAGGTCAGCAACCAGGCCTGAAACCCAAAGTAGCGTCTAAATTGCGTCCAAATTCTAAGAGTTGACTTGACAAGTGCATTCCTAGTATACTGGGAGGAGGGAAAATTTACCGTGGAACATATCAAGGCAGTCAGGGAAGACGGAGCACAGGAGGAGGATTCTAACTGCAGCCAACAAGGAACCTGCTGTTGCCTCTCTCTCTGCACCCAACACACTACCACTGTCATATTGGTTGCTCAATAATAAAATAGAAAATTGGGCAATCCCATACCCCCCTCCTGTCTAGGGCTTTGAAAGACTGTCCTCCGCATTCTTGGGTTTTTCCTATTCCAGACAAAGCTTGAAATGAGCCGATCAAGTCTGTGAAAAAAGGATTTGGGGATGAACACCCGGATGCACTGAAAGCGATATAAAAACTTAGGTAGTATGTTCATCTTCACCGCATTGATAAGGCCCGCGAAAGATAACAGGAGGATGGATCAATGTTTGAGGTCCTGTTCCGTCCGCCCCATGAGTGGAACAAAGTTAGCTCCAACAAGCCCACTAAATTTAATAGTCACTTGCACTCCCCAGTAAGTAAACTGCCTAGTGACAATCTTGAAAGGCAGGGTGTGGAGCAGGGGGCTACGAGCCGTTGCATTCAAAGAAAGGAGCTCACTCTTATTCAAGTTAAGCTTCTACCCCGAAATACAACCAAACCTCTCTCATATAGATAAGACTTTGGGAATCGAGTTGGACGGGTCGCCAACATACAATAGCAGGTTGTCCGCATACAGAGATACTCTCCACTCGATTCCCTCCCGGCCAATCCCCACCACTCGTTTGCTGTTGTGAAAAGCCGCAGCAAGAGGTTCAATAGCAATGGCAAATAATAGGGGGGAAGAAGGGGCATCCTTGCCCAGTGCCCTGGGACAAAGGGACAAAAGCTGAATGCACATCGTTTGTCCGGACCGAGGCTAGAGGGGTGGAGTACAGTATTTTGATGCAGGAGATGAGCTTTGGGCTGAATCCGAACCTCCCGAGAGCATAAAATAAATAATCCCATTCCACCCGATCAAATGCTTTTTCAGCGTCCAGCGAGATTAACATCTCTGGTAGCTTGGAGGTGGCAGGCACATACATAATGTTAAACAGCTGCCGAATATTCGATAACATATGTCTATTTTTAATGAACCCAGTCTGGTCAGGACAGAACGCCCTCCAAGCGAATGGCCAGAATCTTAGAGATCAGTTTGAGATCCACTTTCAGCAAGAAGATCGGTCTATAAGAGCTGCAGATTTGCGGATCCTTATTCTTTTTAAGGAAAAGCAAAATTGTCACTTGCCTCAAAGTCTGCGGGAGAGAGGAGTTCTCATATGATTCATTGACCATGCGCAGTAGCAGGGGAGCCAACCTATCCATAAATCTTTTGTAGAATTCGATGGGGTATCCATCTGATCCTGGACATTTCCCACACGGCATAGTTCTGGCCGCCCTAACAATTTCTTCAACGTCGATTGGTTTCTCCAGTGCTACGGCCTCTCCCCTGTCCACCAAGGGGAGATTCAGTGCCCCAAAGAACTCCTGAAAGTCCGCCTCATTGGCAGTAGTCTCCGAGCTATAGAGGGTTGAGTAAAAGTCCCTAAGCAGTTTGTTTATTCGCTGTGGATCAGTAGAGACCCCATTCAGAGTCTGCATTTGTGGTATTAGATTTTTGGCAGAGAATTGGCGCAGCTGATGAGCTTGTAGCTTGCTTGCCTTGTCTCCATACTCATTGTGTGTATACTTAGATTTGAACAGAATCTCTTCCGCTTGACATGAGGACATGGTCTCAAGCTCCACTTCGGCAAAAACAGGCGGAGGCAAGGAAGGTTGTTTTTTTTTTTCCAAAACTATAAAGGAAATGGCAGGTATGAGTGAGAGGCCAGTTTGCTGCATTCGGTGTGGGATGTGGGAGTTCCTCGAGACGACTTGCCTCCCGGAGGTCCATATCTGTGCCAGATGCATGGAACTGCAACTCCTGAGGGACCGTGTAAGGGAGCTGGAGCTGCGGCTCGATGACCTCAGTTTAGTCAGGGAAAATGAGAAAGTAATAGATAGAAGTTATAAGCAGGTAGTCACACCGGGGCCTCAGAAGGAAGACAAGTGGGTCACAGTTAGGAAGGGTAAAAGTCAGAAGGGTGATGTACCAGAACGTACCCCAGTGGCAGTCTCCCATAATAGTAAGGGCTGGGCAACAGATGGGAGAGGGGAAGGGAGTGAGCAGTCAGTGGAGGGATCCCCTGTGGTTGCCCTCCAAAATAGGTATATTGTTTTGGATTCTGTGGAGGCGGACAGGCTCAGAGGCCCAGAAGGGAAAGAAGGGGATTAGGAGAGAAATAGTGGTGGGGGATGCGATGGTTAGAGGCACGGACAGGCGGTTCTGCGGGCACGAACGAGACTCCAGGATAGTAGTCTGCCTCCCTGGTGCCGGGGTACTGGATGACTCCGAGAGGGTAGGAAGCATGTTAAAAAGGGAAGGTAATCAAACAGATGTAATTGTACACATTGGTGAAAATGACGTAGGTATAAAGAGCAGAGGGGTCATACGAGAGCAATTCAGGGAGATGGGTGCTAGGCTAAAAAATAAGGCATCCAGGGTAGCAATCTCTGGACTGCTCCCGGTGCCTAGTGCTAGTGAGGCCAGAAACAGGGAGGTTCTACAATTGAACACGTGGCTAAAGGACTGGTGCAAGAGGGTTTCAAATTCATAGATCATTGGGAAGTCTTCAAGAGAGGATGGCACCTGTACGGAAAGGATGGGTTACACCTTAACTGGAAGGGCACAAATATCCTGGCTGGGAGTTTTGCGAGAGTGTTTCAGCAGGGTTTAAACTAGTGTGGCAGGGGGGTGGGGATCAAAACAGTAGATCAGTAAGTACTGAGGCTGGGGTCGAGCTGGGGGCCAGGGCAAGGCTAGCTAAGAAGAAGAGCATTCTGGAGCAGGATGACCTGAGTGGGCCTGGAGGTCTGGAGGCCGGTCGGACGTGTCCGACGGCGGGGGCCGGTCAGACGGGTCCTACGGCGGGGGCCGGTCGGACAGGTCCTACGGTGTGGGCCGGTTGGATGGGTCCGACGGAGCAGGCCGGTCTGATGGCGCGGGTCGTTTGGCAGGGTCCGACAGCGTGGGCCGATCGGACAAGTTCAATGGCGCGGGGTGGTCCGACGGGTCCAACGGCGCGGTTTGGTCGCGAGGAGCGTAACGGATGAGACAGACGAAATTAGGGCCTTAATGCTTACGCAGAATTTGGATGTGGTTGCGGTAACGGAGACATGGTTAAAAGAACAGGACTGGCAGCTGAATATTCTGGGGTATAAGTGTTTTAGGCGAGACAGAGGAGGGGCTAAAAAAGGTGGGGGAGTAGCAATATTAGTTAGGGAGCATATTACAGCGGTGCAGAGGGTGGACAATTTAGAGGGGTCATGTAATGAGTCGCTGTGGGTGGAGCTCAGAAACCGGAAAGGTGCAATCACTATGCTGGGGGTATACTACAGGCCACCCAACAGCCCACGGGAAGTGGAGGAACGGATATGTCAGGAGATTCTGGATATGTGCAGAAAAAATAGGGTTGTTGTAGTGGGAGACCTCAATTTCCCTGGTATAGACTGGAAAGTGCTTAGGCCTGGGGGTCTGGACAGGGAGGAATTTGTAAAATGCATACTGGAAGGTTCTTTGGAACAGTATGTAGATAGCCCAACTAGAGAGGGGGCTATACTGGATCTAGTTCTGGGAAATGAGCCCGGTCAGGTCGTCAAAGTCTCGGTAGGGGAACATGTGGCAAATAGTGACCACAACTCTGTTAACTTTAGGATAGTAATGGACAAGGACGAGTGTTGTCCTAAGGGTAGGGTGCTAAATTGGGGGAAGGCTAACTATAGCCGGATTAGGCAGGAATTGGTGGCCGTTGATTGGGAGAGGCTGTTCGGGGGTAAGTCCACGTCTGGCATGTGGGAGTCTTTTAAGGAACAGTTGATAAGGCTGCAGGACAGGCATGTGGCTGTAAAAAGGAAGGATAGAAAAGGTAGGATTCGAGAGCCGTGGAAAGCCAGGGAAATGGAGGATCTGGTCACAAAGAAAAGAGAGGCGTACGTTAGGTGCAGCTCTGGAGGAATACAGAGAGAGTAGGAAAGAACTCAAACGGGGAGTTAGAAGGACAAAAAGAGGTCACGAAATGTTCTTGGCAGACAGGATTAAGGAGAATCCTAAGGCATTTTATTCATATGTTAGGAACAAAAGAGTTGTCAGGGAAAAAGTCGGACCTCTCAGGGACAAAGGAGGGGAATTATGCTTAGAATCCAAGGGAATAGGGGAGATCCTAAATGAATACTTTGCATCGGTATTCACAAAGGAGAGGGACTTGTTAACTGGGAGTGTCTCAGAGGGAGGTGTTGACCCATTAGAAAGAATCTCCATTACAAGGGAGGAAGTGTTAAGTTTTTTCGGTAACATTAAAACTGACAAATCCCCAGGGCCTGATGGCATCTATCCGAGACTGCTCAGGGAGACAAGAGATGTAATTGCTGGGCCTCTGACGGAAATCTTTGTCTCTTCATTGGACACAGGTGAGGTCCCTGAGGATTGGAGGATAGCGAATGTGGTACCATTATTTAAGAAGGGTAGCAGGGATAGCCCGGGTAATTATAGGCCAGTGAGCTTGACGTCCGTGGTAGGGAAGTTGTTGGAGAGGATTCTTAGAGACAGGATGTATGCGCATTTAGAACGGAACAATCTCATTAGTGACAGACAGCATGGTTTTGTAAGAGGGAGGTCGTGCCTTACAAATTTGGTGGAGTTTTTTGAGGAAGTGACAAAAACGGTTGACGAAGAAAGGGCCGTGGATGTCGTCTGTATGGATTTCAGTAAGGCATTTGACAAAGTCCCTCATGGCAGGTTGGTTAAGAAGGTTAAGGCTCATGGGATACAAGGAGAGGTGGCTAGATGGGCAGAGAACTGGCTTGGCCACAGGAGACAGAGGGTAGCAGTCGAAGGGTCTTTTTCCGGCTGGAGGTCTGTGACCAGTGGTGTTCCGCCGGCCTCTGTACTGGGACCTCTGCTATTTGTGATATGTATAAATGATTTGGAAGAAGGTGTAACTGGCGTTATCAGCAAGTTTGCGGACGACACGAAGATGGCTGGACTTGCGGATAGCGATGAGCATTGTCGGACAATACAGCAGGATATAGATAGGCTGGAAAATTGGGCGGAGAAATGGCAGATGGAATTTAATCCAGATAAATGCGAAGTGATGCATTTTGGAAGAACTAATGTAGGGGGGAGTTATACAATAAATGGCAGAGCCATCAAGAGTATAGAAACACAGAGGGACCTAGGTGTGCAAGTCCGCAAATCCTTGAAGGTGGCAGCGCAGGTGGAGAAGGTGGTGAAGAAGGCATATGGTATGCTTGCCTTTATAGGACGGGGTATAGAGTATAAAAGCTGGAGTCTGATGTTGCAGCTGTATAGAACGCTGGTTGGACCACATTTGGAATACTGCGCCCAGTTCTGGTCGCCACACTACCAGAAGGACGTGGAGGCTTTAGAGAGAGTACAGAGAAGGTTTACCAGGATGTTGCTTGGTATGGAGGGTCTTAGTTATGAGGAGAGATTGGGTAAACTGGGCTTGTTCTCCCTGGAAAGACGGAGAATGAGGGGAGACCTAATAGAGGTGTACAAAATTATGAAGGGTATAGATAGGGTGAACAATGGGAAGCTTTTTCCCAGGTCCGAGGTGACGATCACGAGGGGTCACGGGCTCAAGGTGAGAGGGGCGAGGTATAACTCGGATATCAGAGGGACGTTTTTTACATAGAGAGTGGTAGGGGCCTGGAATGCGCTGCCAAGTAGGGTGGTGGAGGCAGACACGCTGGCATCGTTTAAGACTTACCTGGATAGTCACATGAGCAGTCTGAGAATGGAGGGATACAGACGAATGGTCTAGTTGGACCAATGAGCGGCACAGGCTTGGAGGGCCGAATGACCTGTTTCCTGTGCTGTACTGTTCTTTGTTCTTCCACCTGTAGTAGTAAACATTCCTTATATACCTCTGGGGATGGGCCCACAGTGCACGCGGCATCAACTTGGGCAATACGCCCCAGCAATTCCGATAACCTTCTACCTCTCTGCTTTGCGTCGTGCGCTAAATAAGATATGATCTGGCCCCTTAAATAAGCCTTCAATGTCTCCCGTAAGGTAGCTGCCGAGACTCCCGGAACATCATTAAACTCTAAGAAATCATCGATCTGGGTTAACAGAAATCTAACAAATTCATCATCAGAGAGCAGACAAGTATTAAATCGCCGAGGCGTGCGGGGGCCCACCCTTCTCCCCACTACCAAGTCCATTGTCAAGGGAGCATGGTCCAAGTTTACAATGGTTTCATAGGAGCATGAGTGCACAGCGGGGAGCAACTTATTATCTACCAAAAGTAATCTATACGTGAATATGTTCGCTGGACAGGTGAAAAAAAAGAACATTCCCTACCAGTGGGGTCAAGAAACCTCCATGGGTCCGACACCGCGTATTCCATGAGAAATGATTTAATAATTTCTGCCGACTTGGAAGATACAGCGGTCTTGGGGGAGGAGCGGTCCATGGCAGGATTCAACCAACAGTAGAAATCTCTGCCCAGTATCAACCGATGTGAATTCAAGTCTGGAAATAGCACGAAAAATGGCCAGAAAAAGTTTTCACAGTCCCAGTTTCGGACATACACATTAACACCAGGGGCATCCCATTTAATTTACCCGTGACAGTATCGGCCATTTGAGTCAGAAATGACATTGGCTACTACCAAGGGTAAGGACTTATGGATGAGGATTGCCGCCCTCCCCGTCCCTTGGTGTGAAATGTTGAGTGAAAGCTTTCACCCCCCCCATCCTTCTATAGACTAAAATAGTCCACTGGCCTGAGGTGGGTCTCTTGGAGGAATGCAATTTGGGTACCCAGTCTCGAAGATGTTGAAATATCTTACCGCGCTTAACCGGATGATTTAATCCCCTGACATTCCAGCTAGTGAACTTGACCGCTCTGAGGTCGGAGCCTAAGGGCCTCCTAGCCAGCATCCCACATTCCTAACAGTAGCCTGGTATCCCTCCTCACTGGGGAGTCTCCCCAACCGCTGACATTGGCAGACACCACACCCCAGGGGCCCACCCCCACCCTCCCCAACGGCCGAGGGGAACCAACCACGAGAAAGAGAGGGTGGGCTTGAAATAGGCAAAACCACAGCCACAGAGAAAAAAAGATATAGCAAAGACACAAAAACACCCACACAGACCAAACCCGCAAACACAGCGACCCCCCTCATGCACCCTCCCAAACAGGGCGCCTGTGCCTCCATCACCTCCTTATCACAGTGCCTTCACAGCACTCCACATGGGACACGGTCTCCACCTTCATTCCCATCATGGTCACAGGTGCTATAACCTGAAAAGGTCTGTAGAAATACCAACACTTAATGCTTAACTTAACAGTCGCAAAGCCCATTACCCTTTCCTGGCCGACAATTCGATCCGGTATAGCATGCAGGTTCATAAAAAACAAATCAGTTTACATCCACCATGCGGTCACCCGATTCAAAAGTCTGCTCCACAAATTTCATCGCAACCTCCAGATCAGTGAACTTGTGTTTGGTTCCATTGTTGAGAGTAAACCTCAAGCAGGCTGGAAAGCGAAGCCCAAACTTGACCCCAGGACAGTCACGCAGAAGTCATTTGACACCGGGGTAAAATCTGGAAATATGAACAGTTTATTTTCCTGGTACCTCAGAGTGGTAGCCTGTGCTGCTTGCCACAGGATTCTCTCTCGTGCTGAGGTGTAATTTACTCGTGCAATAATGGGGCAAGGAGCTTCTCCCAGTCTGGGCTTTGCCCGTAACACTCTGTGTGCGCATCCAGAAGCGGCTCATCCTCAAATTCCAGTATATTGTTCAATAGCTGGGCGACAAAGTCTGTGATATTTGGGCCCTCGATTCCCTCCGGAAGGCCTATCAGACAGATGTTATCTCGTCTTTGGCGTCCTTCCGTCTCATCACATTTCTCCCTTAGGGACTTAACCTCCGATGTCAAATGAGTAACTTGGCTCTTCAGATCGGAGATACTGTTTCCACTAAATGCCTCCGAGTCTCAAGCTCCTTCAAGCGGTTCTCATGGGCGACGTTGGCACCTTGGAGAGATTTAACAGATGATCCGAGCTCCTCTCTCAGCTCGTCTATCCTGGCCTGCAACTCAGTGGCCCACTGGTCCAACTTACTGTCCAATCTTTACATGGCCTCCATAATAGCTTCCCTTTCCTTTCGCTCAGCATGCTCTGTTCAGGGATCCCTCCAGGAGAGCGTGGTGCGGACCTCCCCCAATACCCCTGTGGTCCCACTCTTCGCTTTTGGTTTGCCTCCTGCCATTTTGCCAGTGCCAGCTCCTGTGGGCTTACTCATTTCCTCCAGCACTATTTCTTGGTCCACGTATCAAGCTGTCTCGCTGTTCAATCTACCAGAGTTCTTACATGGATTGCTTTTCACTTTACTTCACCCTTAACTGGGCGAACAGAAGCAACAAAGGGTTCCCAGCCGAGCTGCAAGTTACAACTCTTCTCCCTCACTTTAATTCACCCTTGGTTGGGTGAAAAAAGAAACAGCACAGTGTCCCCAGGTTGATCTGACAGTTGCAGATTTTATGACACAGGAGTTCTTCCCTGGGCTGCCCCCCACCCAAAACCAATTCACACTTGACAGAGTGAAAAAACATGAAAAAAACGACATCCTAGCTATGACTGTAACACTACATTCTGCACTCTCTCGTTTCCTTCTCTATGAACGGTATGTTTTGTCTGTATAGCACGCAACAAACAATACTTTTCACTGTATGTTAATACATGTGACAATAATAAATCAGATCAAATCAAATCAAAAAATCAAATGGTTCCAGATTGCAAGTCCCAACATGCCTCTCATTGTGCTCTAGCTGCAAAAAAAAACAATCCAAAAGTAGAAATAGCAGCTTGCAATTTGCAGCAGGACCTCTGTAGCTCCTGCTTCCCACCTTAATTCACCCTTTCTTGGGTGAAAAAAGAACAGAGAGTTTGCAGACTGAGCTGAAATCCACACCCCCAGGGATATAGATATGTTCAGTGAGTTGGCATGAAGAAAAATAGAATATTATTTAAATGCAAAGATTCTGCAGAATGCTGCAGTAAGAGGGGCCTGGATGTCCTTGTGCATGAATCATAAAAAGTTAGCATGTGGGTACAACAGATAATTAGGAAAGTGAATGGAATGGTGGCCTTTATGACAAGGGGGGTGGAATATAAAAGTAGGGAAGTCTTGCTACATTGGTCAAACCACACAGAGTACAGTGTGCAGTTTTGGTCACATTACTTAAGGAGACATATTTTCATTAGAAGAAATTCAGTAAAGGCCGATTTCTGATATAAGGATTTATATTATGAGGAAAGGTTGAGCAAGCTTGGTCTATACTCATGGAGTTTGGCCAAATGAGAGATGATCTTACTGAAATATAAGATTCTGGAGAGCTTGACAAGATAGATGCTGAAAGGATGGCTGGAATTTTCCTTCTGCTGGCAGGGTCTTCCGGACAATGGAGGGTTGAATGGCTCACCGTATCCACCGTAGGTGAACCCACTTCATGGGGGCCAGAAAATCATGAGCAATGTTTCCCCTTTGCTGCTGCACATGTGCCAGAGACCATGACTGCCCATGCAGAGATGCAAGGTTTGCAATCTGAAGGAGGTCCCCAATGGGTATCTGCACAACAAAGCAGGCCACCATCCTTATGATTGACATTTATATAGAGAAGTAAGCAGCCTACCTCTACCTCCTCTGAGGCAACACAGGGGTGAGGGGAGGGTGGATACATTGTGGACATGACAGCAAAGAATGCTAAAATGCCTAGAGCTCGAATGGTTTCACCCCGATTAAACTCTTCATATTGTATATAACATTTCAGCACTTCTATAATATATTTACTTATACTTCTGCATGATTCTGTGCGTGTTTGTACGCGAGAGTGCTCAAAAAGTAGGGCAAAATTATGAAGGTGGTTCTTGCCATTAATAATGGGGGGGGGGGGCGCATGCTGAGGTCCATCTCGAGGTGCTGTCATAAGGATCAAGGTTGTTTGCTGATTTGTGATGTTTTGCAGGGCTTCAACCTTCGTTGCTATATCCTGTAAGATTCCAGAGTTCAAAAGCTTAAGCACTGAGATGCTCTTGGTTTCTTTCATTGTCCACCCAAGCTTGTCTTTAAGGGACTTTGAATGATCAGACTCCATGAATAGATGCTGGGCAGCAGGTGCATCTCGAGTATGAGTTTTGTGTGCAAGGCATTCATCTACACTGCAGTATTACACATTGGCCTAGATGTAGGCACTACAGCTCGAGGGGTCACATATAATGCAGGTAATATTGGTTGTCTGCTGTGCCCACTACTTTGGCTGCATTTTCATTCAAGTTGTGATAGGATGCGCTTTTTGTGGTACGTTAAGTGCACCTTTAAGATGCCAATTGGGGCCTGCTCAATCGAACTCCTGGTGATGGCATGACTGTGGCTGTTGTTGTGGTAGTGCTCTGTCTCCATTTGTGGGCTCCAAAAGGGGATCATTATCCAAGGTCTTAAGGGATATCCCTTGTGCCCTAGAAGGCAGCCATAGATCTACATTGGTGGCTGAAATAGCTGAAGGAGTTGGGAATTCATAAGTATAAAGGAGTTGTGGCAGCTACAGGGAACATAGGACTTAGGAGGTCCCCAACGGGTGTCTGCACAACAAAGCGGGCCACCATCCTTATGATTGACATTTATACAGAGAAATGAGCAGCCTGCCTCTACCTCCTTGCACATACTTGAAGGAAGACCTTGCTGTGATCACAAACCACCTGCACAATGATTAATTGAAAGGAATTCTGATTTACAAAAATATCCACATGTTAAGTTGGGGACTTTATGGCAACATGGGTGCAATCACTAACATCCTTCACATAAGGGAAGCCTGCTAATTCGGCAAAAGACGTTGCTCTCTGCGTCTGAGATGCCAAATCTATAGGGAAATTAACGTGCACCCCACAGGGTAGGAAGGGGTAAACCAGGAAATGACAAGGCAGTCAGTCTAACCTCAATGGTGGTGAAACTACTGGAATAAATTCTGAGCGACAGAATTAATCTTCATTTGGAGAGGCAGGGGTTAATCAAGAACAGTTAGTGTGGTTTTGTTAAAGGGAGGTCATGACCAGCTTGATTAAATTTTTTGAAGAGGTGACAGGTGTGTAGGTGAGGACAGTGCATTTGACATAGTCTATTTGGACTTCAGCAAGGCTTCTAATAAGTTCCCACATAAGAGACATGACAATGAAGGTCCATGGGATCCAAAACAATTTGGCAAACTGGATCCAGAATTGGCTGAGTGGCAGGAAACAGAGGGTGATGGTTGAGGGGTGTTTTTCTGACTGGAAGCAAGTGTCCAGTGGGGTCCCTTAGGGATCAGTGCTGGGGCCCTTGCTGTTTGTGGTTTATCTAAATGATTTAAACTTGAATGTAGCGAGAGCAAATTAGGGAGTTAGGTAAAAGGCAAAAAAGCAGGAGTTCTAGGGTAGCAATCTCTGGATTACTCCCCGTGCCACGTGCTAGTGAGGCTAGGGACAGGGAGATTGTGCAGCTGAACACGTGGCTAAAGAACTGGTGCAGGAGGGAGGGTTTCAGATTCTGAGAAGTCTTCCAGGGAGGATGGGACCTGTATAAGAACTGGAGGGGCACCAATATCCTGGCTGAGAGGTTTGCTAGTGTGGTTTGGGTGAGTTTAAACTAATCTGCTTCAAAGCAAGGAGCGTAACGGGCAAGACAGATGAATTTAGAGCCTTAATGCATGCGCGGAACTTGGATGTGGTTGCAGTGACAGAGACTTGTTAAAAGAAGGACAGGACTGGCAGCTGAATATTCTGGGGTATAAGTGTTTTAGGCGAGACAGAGGAGGGGCTAGAAGAGGTGGGGGGAGTAGCAATACTGGTTAGGGAGCATATTACAGCGGTACAGAGGGTGGACAATTTGGAAGGATCATGTAACGAGACACTGTGGGTAGAGCTCAGAAACAGTAGAGCAGTCACTATGCTGGGGGTATACTACAGGCCTCCCAACAGCCCACGGCAAGTTGAGAAATGGATATGTAAGGAGATTCTGGACAGGTGTAGAAAAAATAGGGTTGTTGTAGTGGGAGACTTTAACTTCCCTCATATAGACTGGAAATCCCTTAGAGCTGGGGGTCCGGACGGGGAGGAATTTGTAAAATGTGTCCAGGGAGGTTCTTTGGAACAATATGTTGATAGTCCAACTAGAGAGGGGGCTATACTGGACCTAGTACTGGGGAATAAGCCCGGTCAGGTCATCAAAATTTCAGTGGGGGAACATGTGGCGAACAGTGACCACAATTCTGTAAACTTTCGGATAGTCATGGAAAAGGACGAGTGTTGTCCTATGGGTAAGGTGCTGAATTGGGGGGGGAAGACTAACTACAGCCGAATTAGGCAGGATTTGGTGGCTGTTGATTGGGAGAGGCTGTTCAAGGGTAAATCCACATCTGGCATGTGGGAGTCTTTTAAGGAGCAATTGATAGGAGTGCAGGACAGGCATGCGCCTGTAAAAAGGAAGGACAGGAAAGGTAGGGTTCGAGACCCGTGGATAACCAGGGAAATTGTGGGACTAATCAAAAAGAAAAAAGAGGAATACATAAGGTCCAGGCAGCTAAAAACAGATGAAGCACTGGAGGAATATAGAGAAAGTAGAAAAGAACTCAAACAGGAGTTAGAAGGGCAAAAAGGAGTCACGAAACATCCTTGGCAGAAAGGATTAAGGAGAATCCCAAGGAATTTTATACATACGTTAGGAACAAGAGGGTTGTCAGAGAAAGAGTCGGCCCTCTCAAGAACAAAGGAGGGGAATTATGCTTAGAACCCAAGGAAGTAGGTGAGATCCTAAATGAATACTTTGCATCAGTATTCACAAAGGAGAGGGACACGTTGATTGGTAGTGTCTCAGAGGGATGTGTAGACCCGTTAGAACAAATCGCAATTACAAGGGAGGAAGTGTTAGGTGTTTTAGGAAGCATTACAGTAGACAAATCCCCAGGGCCAGCTGGCATCTGTCCTAGATTACTGAGAGAGACAACAGATGAAATTGTTGGGCCTCTAACAGAAATCTTTGTTTCTTCATTGGACACAGGTGAGGTCCCAGAGGATTGGAGGATAGCAAATGTGGTCCCATTATTTAAGAAGGGTAGCAAGGATAACCCGGGTAATTATAGGCCAGTGAGCTTGACGTCCGTGGTAGGGAAATTGATGGAGAAGATTCTTAGAGATAGAATCTATACACATTTAGAACTGAATAGTCTCATTAGCGATAGACAACATGGTTTTGTACGAGGGAGGTCATGCCTCTCAAATTTGGTTGAGTTTTTTGAGGAGGTGACAAAAATGATTGACGAGGGAAGGGCCGTGGATGTCGTCTACATGGATTTTAGTAAAGCATTTGACAAGGTCCCTCATGGCAGGCTGGTGCAAAAGGTTAAATCTCACAGGATCAAAGGTGAACTAGCTGGATTGGTACAGAACTGGCTTGGCCATAGAAGACAGAGGGTAGCAGTGGAGGGGTCTTTTTCCGGTTGGAGGTCTGTGACTAGTGGTGTTCCGCAGGGCTCTGTACTGGGACCTCTGCTGTTTGTGATATATATAAATGATTTGGAAGAAGGTGTAGCTGGTCTGATTAGTAAGTTTGCGGATGACACAGAGATTGCTGGAGTTGCGGATAGTGATGAACATTGTCAGAGAATACAGCAGGATATAGATAGGCTGGAAAATTGGGCGGAGAAATGGCAGATGGAATTTAATCCAGATAAATGCAAAGTGATGCATTTTGGTCGATCTAATGCCGGGGGGAGATATACAATAAATGGCAAAACCATCAGGAGTATAGACACACAGAGGGATCTGGGTGTACAAGTCCACAGATCCTTAAAGGTGGCAGCACAGATGGAAAAGGTGGTGAAGAAGGCATATGGCATGCTTGCCTTTATTGGACGGGGCATAGAGTATAAAAGTTGGCATATGATGTTGCAGTTATATAGAACGTTGGTTAGGCCACATTTGGAATACTGCGTCCAGTTCTGTCGCCACACTACCAGAAGAATGTGGAGGCTTTGGAGAGAGTGCAGAAAAGGTTTACCAGGATGTTGCCTGGTATGGAGGGTATTAGCTATGAGGAGAGATTGAGTAAACTAGGGTTGTTCTCCCTGGAAAGACGAAGGTTGAGGGGCAACATAATAGAAGTTTATAAAATTATGAAGGGCATAGATAGGGTGAACAGTTGGAAGCTTTTTCCCAGGTCAGAAATGACAAACACAAGGGGTCACAAGTTCAAGGTAAGGGGGGCAAGGTTCAATACAGATATGCGGGGGACGTACTTTACACAGAGGGTGATGGGGGCCTGGAATGCACTACCAAGCAAGGTGGTTGAGGCAGACACGCTCGGATCATTTAAGACTTATCTAGATAGCCACATGAACAGACTGGGAATAGAGGGATACAAACGGATGGTCTAATTAGGAACACATGATCGGTGCAGGCTTGGAGGGCCGAAGTGCCTATTCCTGTGCTGTATTGTTCTTTGTAGGAGGGTTGATCAGTAAGTTTGCGGATGATACAAAAATCAGTAGGTCAGTGCATCCTTCCCACAAGGAACCTGGTTGTGCTGCCTCTCTTCATCCTCCTTCCTGGTGCACGGACAAAAATCTCTTCTTCTTGCCCTTCTATCCCCCCTCTCTGGTCTCTGATTACTCATGTTGACTAGATTCTATAGCCTCTATGTGTTCCTTCGTACAAAGTGCTATGCACCCTTCTCCACCACAAAATCTTTCCTGCTGTCAGGGTGTGTGAGTCAGTCGGAGTAAAAATAACTGACCTGTGACAACAGGAAGCCCACTCTCCTACTTCCTTGGTTTAATAAAAGATTGTTGGAACTTGTCTTGTGTCACTTCTGGTCTTCCTGGCGATCCAAAAGCTACGCCTCGTTCAGACCTGCTCTTACCAGGTCTACTTTGCACACTTCGGGCCCTATTTTACCATTTTATTTCTAAGTGCTGGGCAGACTTGAAACCGGGAGTGTTTCAGATCTGACTTTTTGACCTGTTCTCCGGCGCCCCCAAACGCACTCTGCCTGAAAAAATAGTAGTGATTCTGAATTGCGCTGCAGAAGACTGTGGGTGGGGCTTAACATGCCCAAAACACCAGCTCCGATCAGAGCCTCCAACTGCATATGCACAGTAAAGAAATAGAAAAACACTCCACTGCCACATCGCTCCCGGGCCAGTTAATGCCTCCTCCTGGCCCCCACAGACATTTCCCCATCCTCACAACATAACCGACCCCCTTATCCCCCCACACCACCGCTACCTAGACTGATCGCGGCCCACTTCCCCCTTTCCCCCCCACCGGTCACACGCAGAGTGGCAGCAGACCCCCCTGCCCCCCCACCAGAGAGCCATCTGACCTGTCTCCCTCCCCCCACCAGAGAGCCATCTGACCCACCTCCCTCCCCCCACAACCAGAGAGCCATCTGATATACCTCCCACCCCCCACCAGAGAGCCATCTGACCCGCCTCCACCCCCACCAGAGAGCCATCTGACCCACGTGCCCCCCTCACCAGAGAGCCATCTGACACGCCTCCCTCCCCTCCCCCAACCTGAGAGCCATCTGACCCGCCTCCTTCCCCCCACCCACCAATACCACCGATCTGAGTCAGAGAGCTGCCGGAAGCTCTGAACTTACCTCCTCGGAAACTGGAGCGCCCGAATCGGACCTTTGCGGACCATGTCTGTTCCGTGCCGAATCTGGACGGGCGAACACGATGGTAAAGGGGGAAGTGCCGATAAGTTTGAGCGTGCAGCCCATTACGTCAATTTAAATGCATGCAAATACATTTAAATTGACGTCACGCCTGTTTCAGGAGCGGTCCCGACGGTGGCCATTTTCAGCTATTGGTAAGGGGAGGAAACGGGCGTTGAGGGGGCGCGGATCACGCTACTCGCCTTTCGCCCAACTCTATCAAATCTTTGCGCCCGAAAATGGGCGCAACTTGATGGTAAAGTTGGGCCCTTTGGGTTTCACTCTCCTAGGCTACCAAAATCTGATTCAAATGGCAACAGCTGATGATTGAAATGGTCAGCTATCTCCACGAAATACGCATAGTGAACCGTGCCCCACACTGATTGCCACCGCTGCAAAAATGAGCGTTTGAAGGTAGGACTTAGGATTTTCAGGAAGTTCTGCTATTATTGCCATGACAGAGAGGCTCGCCATCATAGTGAAAAGCTGGCCTGAATGGGGAATTCTGTTTTGGTGGCCGGATTATTTTAGAAGTTCTAAAAAGTAATTCTGATTAATAAATCTTGCGAAGGTAAATGAAACTCAGATTTAAAGCGTGATAAATTTATTTTCAAAACTAGTTTTGTTGTAAACTCACGAACAATTAAAAGAACAAAAAACATACATTGGGCAAACACAATACTTCAGTCAAAGGGGGATCCGGTGATGCGACAGCACCTTGAGTTGCCTCTGCAGATCTCCACTTTTGTGCCAGAAACTTGAGCAATTATACAATTTAGTTATCTTAGATACAACCCAGCAATTAACTTAACATGATCTCATTTAATATTCAACTTGTCAATCTATTCATGACAACATTCTTAAATCGAATTACAATCTGACACCTTAAACAGTAGTTTGCCATTTGCTCATTCAACTGTCGGAAGCATACTCCTCAAACAAAATGGCTTCCTGGTTGCTTAGCAGTACAAAATTATAATTTTAACTTATTCAGTGTTTTGTGGGATAGTCAAAACTGTTTTTTCTGCTGGATGAGGGCCCAATCATCTGGCAGAATTCCCAGGTTGGGCTCCCTGTTCTCAAATACAAAATTATATTATTTGTTCCTCTAAACAATGCATGATTTCATAAGAACATAAGAACTAGGAGCAGGAATAGGCCATCTGGCCCCTCGAGCCTGCTCCGCCATTCAATAAGATCATGGCTGATCTTTTTGTGGACTCAGCTCTACTTACCCGCCCACTCACCATAACCCTGAATTCCTTTACTGTTCAAAACTTTATCTATCCTTGCCTTAAAAACATTCAATGAGGTAGCCTCAACTGCTTCACTGGGCAATGAATTCCACAGATTCACAACCCTTTGTGTGAAGAAGTTTCTCCTCAACTCAGTCCTAACTCTGCTTCCCCTTATTTTGAGGCTATGCCCCCGAGTTTTAGTTTCACCCGCCAGTGGAATCAACTTCCCTGCTTCTATCTTATCTATTCCCTTCATAATCTTATATGTTTCTATAAGATCTCCCCTCATTCATCTGAATTCCAATGGGTATAGCCCCAGTCTACTCAGTCTCTCCTCATAAGCCAACCCTCCCAACTCCGGAATCAATCTAGTGTATCTCCTCTGCACCCCCTCCAGTGCCAATATATCTTTTCTCAAGTAAGGAGACCAAAACTGTACACAGTACTCCAGATGTGGCCTCACCAGCACCTTATACAGCTGCAACATAACCTCATTGTTTTTAAACTCCATCCCTCTAGCAATGAAGGACAAAATTTGCCTTCTTAATTACCTGCTGCACCTGCAAACCAACTCCTTGAGATTCCTGCACAAGGACACCCAGGTCCCTCTGTCCATATTCAAGTTACACTGTAGTAGGGTTTCATGTTTTAGCTAATTTGCTGACACAATCAGTCCTTGAGGTTTACAATTTAATATTGGTAGGCTTATTGGCTTTACATTTATTTTGAAAATATTATTCAAATGCCCATTTTATTCTAAAACCTTATATTAAAATATTAGCTGCTAGATATCCTTATGTCGGGTATTATATGATTAATTACATTAAAAGAAATTCCTCTTCATCTCTGTCTTACATGAGCGACCAATTACTCTGAGATTATGCCCTCTGGACCTAGATCTTCCCACAAGGGGAAACAACCTCTCAGCATCTACCCTGTCAGGCTCCCGGAGACCTCTCAATTACAATTATTAATTTTTAAAAATGTATTCTTTCAAGGGATGTGGGTGTTGCTGGCAAGGTCAACATTATTGTCTATCCCTAATTGCCCTTGAACTGAGTGACTTACTGTCATTTCAGAGGGCAGTTAAGAGTCAACCACATGGGTCTGGAGTCCAATTTCCCTTGAACTGAGTGACGTACTGTAATTTCTGAAGGCAAATAAGAGTCAACCACATTGCTGTGGGTCTGGAGTCAAATATAGGCCAGACCAGGTAAGAAGAACAGATTTCCTTCCTTAAAGGGCATTAGTGAACCAGAGGGGCGTTTGCAACAATCGATGATGGTTTAATTGTTACTACTGCTGAGAGTAGCTTTTTATTCTAGACTTCATTAATTGAATTTAAATTCTACCATCTGCTGTGATGGGGTTTGCAACTGTGTCTGGGCACACAGCTTACTAGTCCAGTGACAATACAACAATGCCACCATATTCCCCAAATGCACACAGAACAGGTTAATCCTCTTTGAGGTGTAATTCTCCAATTCTCCAAAGCTGCATAACAACATAAGAAATGTATAGAATGGGAAAAGGAGCATTATAGTCCACATGGTCAATTCCAAAGTTCAAAAAATACTATAATGTACACTACTGCGTATATTCCTCAAACATTTCTGCCAAACATTTAGCTGGTAATCTCTTGAATTTACAAACACACCAAACATTCACACTCTCTTTCAGTAGTCCACTCCACACATCCATTCCCATCTAATTCAATTTTCATAACAGGCCTTTGAGTGGTTGCTCAGGACTCCTGCTCAAAATAACCTATTTAAATATGAAAATGGGGTTCCCAACTGGTTTCTTCATGAAAATTGCCAAGTGCATGTTAGTTAGACTTAGTTCAGGCATTGAGAGAACTAAGTAGCAGTCTTTAAAGGGACTATTGTAGGTCTCTCCAAAAAGATATGATTTTCTGTTTCATGATTTCTGTGGAGCCAGGAGGAGGAATTGGTCGATTTTGTCCAATACCAAATTGGCAAGCTACTTTGGAATGCCCATTTGACTTGGTAAAACATGAATGAGGCCTGAACCTAAAAATGTCTGGACCTTCACATTGGGTGAGTGCTTCAGGTGTATTACTAATTTTGGGCCTGATCCAATGATTTCTCATATGGGATTTTTTGCATATGGTATATGAGCAAATTATTGCCACAAAAATCTGAGTTGGACATGCCTGTCTAAGAAAATAATGTGTTAATCACAAGATGAATGAAGTTAAGCTATACTTACATTGCTTTCTATGAATGGAATATAGCTTATGATAAAGCTCAGGCAGAAGTTACAGGATTACAGGATGGGTATTTAATTTTTCAAGACTGTTTGGTTTGTGTGGGCTAAATATACCATTGTTGCCATTGGATGCAACATTTTTATCTAATGAAAACTTATTAACCTTGGCCCAGGGCTCATAACATTTTGAAGCAAGCTGGCAATATGCCTCTATCTATTTTTCAGGCGTACATAAATTTTAGTCTTTGCATCAACCTTGTAAAAGGAAACTTTTCCTGAAACTGGTCTGCTGGCCACTTCCTTGCTTCCTGAATCTGATGGATGCCTCCCCCTCCTCGAAAACTTTCTCCTATAAGTCTGACAGGTCTAATTCTGTAATGAGTTTTGGGACTATTGACTGATGACTGTTGATCAGTATCTGCAATGTCATAGGTGAAACAAACTCATACATGTACCAAAGTATTTGTGTATCAGGGGGTTTCACTGTTTTCTCTAACTAATATTTGGTGTATTTAAAGTAATTATCAATGCTAAGGATCTGCCCAATGTTTACATCATGGAGTCAGAAAGAAAACTGACCAAAGCAGGTAATATGACTATGACTAAATTGTTTCTCCTATTTGTGTTGGCAATTTTGAGACAAGAGTCTTCCCAAGGTCATCAACCTAAATTTTGACACCAGAATACATTGTAGTTTTATTGAAAGTCTAAAAAATTTGTTGTGTGTTGTGGTATTGACTCTAGGAAGCACGAGTGTTAAAAATGAGCTTTATGTACTCAGTGTGTTTATTACAGGCGGCTTCTTTACTCAGGCAGTTTGCTGCGTTAGTGACCTATGGTGCCACTTCCGGTGAAGACACGTATATATTAATACACAGTGTTTACTACAGCTACTAAGACTCAATGTAAATACACAACAATAGTAATCTTTAATTAAATAAAATGTAATAAATTCCAGAATATTGCATCATATTATGACTGCCAAAGGTCAGCCAGACAACCAGGCCTTGCAAATGTAGAAGGAAAAGCTTTCCTTCAAAATTCTTGACGTTGTATGATTGATTACCAAGTGACATAAGGCAAAATAATTCTGTCAAAGCACACTAAAATTAATTGAAATAAAATTCATAAATAGTCATGATTTTGTATTTGTGAATATGACTTCAAAGGCATCGATCCATGCTGACATTAATACTATGCACTGGCAGAGGTGTAAAAGCGCAAATAGAAAATACTACTGCATTTATTTGTGTACCTTGGCCCTTAAATCTTAATATTTCATTTTGTATAATCGTCCTACTAGTTGGAATGTAATATATGCATTCCAACTATTGAAAACTTCGCAGCAAATATAATGCTTAGCAAACAAATGTTTCAAATACTAACATTGGGTGGGATTTTCTGCACCCCCACCCCCGGTAAGTTTTATGGCAGCGGAGGCAACCCCCCATTGGCTGGTGGTGGGATATTGTAGTCCTACCACTGCCAACGGCATTTCCCATTGTTCACATCCTCCACTCCGGGGTAGGACCAGAAAATCCTGCCCAAGTGTGGGGAACATAACAACGTTTCAGGCAATTTTACCAAACTTTTTTCACTTCTTAAATCTTCTTTTCTTGTTTGCACAGCTTACATTTCACTGTTTACAGCTGTCCTTTTCTATCTTTCCTCCCTCTGTATTGAGAAAATCCAGCTGCTTTGCTCAAAAACCAACTTTCGTTGGGCCAAAATACCTTTCATTATGATATAGAATGGCTTTAGAATCTTTCACAAAATATGTTTTTCAAAACTTTACATCTAAAAATGACCAGAAGGAAATTCATTGTGGAACACACCTCCTTGTAGCGAATTGCTTGCCTTTTTGGGGCATGAGGTTATAGTACTTTGGTGTGTACTTGTTTTCTATTACAATAACCATTCCATCTACTTCATCAATTCACAATATTTTGGAATAGAAAATATAGGGCATGCTCTGAAAATCAAGTTAAAACTACTATGTAAAGTAACACATAAATAATGCATGCATCAAAATCCACTCGTGAAATTATTGATTATTTCATGTCTGTCACAATAGCGTACACTGGACACAGCATATTAATAAACAGCTCTATTTCATCACTTTTCTGCATAAACTGTGAGTGAATCATAAATAATTGCTGAATCCCTACACGAATCTGTAGGACAATACTGCAGACAGTTCAATGCTGCTCGGTGAGACCAAGCACTTGAAACTTGAAAGTTTTGTCTGTTGTTTAGAATTGCAAAACCTCAGTCATAAAATAACTGAAATTCCGAGTTTTAGACATTCTGGAGTGCAATTCAAGTTCAATTAAGGTACAAACAGGCAATGACAGATCAGTCACCCACGATCTATCCTGTTGAATTTGCTTTTGCATTGAAATCAATGCAAGGCAATTCAGCAGTTGCACCTGATTGTTTCCCATTGCTGAAGTTGAATTTTTATCTCTTCGATTCTTTTAAAGATATTCACATTGGTGATGAGTTTTTAAAAAGTTATTTTTCCTGTGTTGAGAAAAGCTGAAATAGACATATGGTAAACTAATCACACTTATATATACACTGGCATCATTTCAGAATGCATTAAAAACTCCCGTGTCAGGTTTTACAAGATACATTTCATCAGGGCTTCTTTTGACAGCACCTCCCAAAGCCATGACCTCCATCACAGAGAAGGAAGAGAACAGTAAGTTACGCACTTTGCTGTCTTGGACATATGTCGCTATTTGTTCATTGTGACTGGGTAAAAATTTTGCAACTCCCTACTTAACAACACTGTGGGAGAAATGAACAGCAATAAGTACAAGAAGGCCCACCACCACTTTTTTTTAAAAATGAAATAAGGATGGACAATGCCAATCTACATCCTGAAAATTACATATCCAATTTATAGCCACTGAGGACAAATATAGCATCTTTATCATGTTCTAGTGACTCAGAACAAAAGGAGGATCAAACCTGGTGCCTTTGTGGTCTTTATGGCTCAATGCCACAATGGGTAGAGCTCTTACTATTACTGAACCACCAAAAAACATCTCAACTATACCTTTAACGTGACTTGAAAACATCTAAAGACATATCCAAAGACCTTCAATAAAGATAGTAACCCTATAATCCCCCAATGCAGCATATCCCTGCCACTATTGAGAGACAATTTGCATAATGAAAAATGAGGAAGCCCATTATGAACTCTTACTTGAAGAAAAGAGCCACATATCATGCATGCTGTAGTGTTAAGTTAAAAGTTCTGCTGAGATTTGAGTCATGTTATGTCAATTAAACACTTGATTGATAACTGTAAATTTCAAGCAGTCCTTCATTTGTGAACAGCAACTGTTTTGTTTTTGTTTTATGAGGTAGAAGCATTTCACAAAAGCAAAATATCAGTGATAATGGTAGGGTAAATAATGAGAGACTTACCAAATCTTAAACAGAAGGCTCAGATTTAAGGTGATTGGCAAAAGAACCAGAGGTGACATGAGGACAATCATTTTTATGGATGAAGTGGTTAGGATTTGGAATGCATTGCCAGATAGAGTGGTGGGTACAGACTCAGTACTAGCGTTCAAAATTTGAAGTTGAAAGTATATCAAGGATATAGGGAAAGAGCAGGGGAGCCGGACTAATTGGATTGCACTTCATAAGTGCCGGCACAGACTTGAAAGGCTGAATGGACTCCTATATAGTACTATTCCATGATTCTATTCTACAAGTTGATAGAGGCAAAAACATTGGTGCATTCAAATGCCAACTAGTTATCATTATGGAAATTTGATGCACTAAAGGAATGAGTTTTAATAGAATCATTGAATTATACAGCACAGAAAGATGCCATTTGGCCCATTGTGCCTGAGAATGTTATCTGAAAGAGCGACTGATTAGACCCACTTCTAGATTTCTTCCCCATAGCCTTGTAAAATTTGCCTTATTAAGCAGATATCCAATCCCCTTTTGAAAATTCCTAGTAAGTCTGCTTCCATCCCCTTTTAGGCAATGCATTCCTGAAAGCAACTTGCTGAGTAAAAAGAAATTCTCAATCGGTTCAATGGCTTTTTCACCTCCCTAACTTTTCTTATATTTATGTTTCACACATCAAATTGTCAAATGTGCAAATTCATAACATGCATGTGTAAAAATTAAATTAATTCATGCATTATGGTTAGTCAATTTAGCCGTGACAATTATGACAACCAGATCCACTAAAGCATCACTTTGTTCAAAGCTGATAACCATGCAGTTTTCCAAACTACTATCCAAACTTGAGGGAACTGAAATTGGGAGTTAACCAAATTAGCAGAGGCTGGGCTTTTCTTTAAAAAAACCCAGATAAAAACAGTACACAGATTTAAATATAAGGAAGAACTACTTCATTTGAGCGGCAAATGCCAATTAGAATGCTGAGAGCACAGGTTTAAAGAAAATGTTTTACAGAAATCTACCTTTTATATAGTCCGCCTTACAGAGATATTTCATTTTCTGAAAAATCTAGTCCTTTGATTTCTTATTGGCATATCATATAATACAATGCTGCAGTGAAAGTGAAGTCTTCTTAAAACGAAGATCCCTGCCGTCTACCTGGAGACCATTTTAATTCACTCACTAGCTAAATTCTCAGAGGGGCTGGTGTATATGGTAACACAGAAGCCAATATCCCAGCTATCAGTTTTCATACAGCCCAGCTAGACCTTTACATTACTGCTGCCCCACATTTATTGTTTTTTCATTGCATCTGTCAGCATTTCCTGACAGCGCATTACAGAGCGCATGGCTGCAGAATCGGTATCAATCAGTGCAAGATCATGCAGATATAAGTAACAGAATGTTGATAATGGGTCCTAAATCAAATCATCATGGCTTACGCATAAGATTCTTAAAAGGTACTGACCCCTGGGGATCTCCCAGGTACTTCGCTCTAGTTACCAGCCATAGTCATTCAAACATACAGAAAGTACCTGAAGTGTTCATTTTAAATCTCTTTTCACCTCAGTTAAATGAAACTAAGGCATCTAGCATCAACATACTGCTGATCTGGTTCTTGTCTAGCTTTTGTATCTACATAATTGCCCTATGTGTCCATCATCATTGGCAGATGTAGAGAGTGCCTATCTCAGTAGCTTCCCAGCTTGTTTCTCTTCACTGCAGGCTTGCAGAGAGGGAGCATGGAAGTGTCATTTAATGAATAGTGCTATTCTTTGTCTGACAGCTTCATATCTGTTAGGTGTAAGAGGCCCTAGACTTTCCTCTGCTAATGCCTTTGACAGCGTGCTAAATTCCCTCCACACACACGCTCTATGTTCTGCACTGTAAGAGATTTTGCCTACCCTGAATAACTGCCCTCTCTTAGCCTTCTTCAGCTGCTGTTCTTACATTAATTGACCAAATCAGATTGAGCAGATGAATTCATCTTTGATGTATCTAGATGTTTTGCCGACACTGCTGGATGTGGCTTCAACTATGGACAGAATGCTCAGACAAATAGGGATGTTGCCATGGAAACAAGTGATAACTGGGGATATCGTGAAAAACATTTTTTTATTTTAGAATTCAGACTACAAAATTCTCAGTGGATATACTTCTCAGTTCTAAATGTGTCAGATTCAATGAAGAATGCAATTAAGCTCTCTCCAGTACTTTACATTATTAATCAGGCTAATTTTTAAACTTCACAATTACTGAAGACCATTTCTAAGGCCACATGTGCATGTATGCAGAATACTTAGATGATAACTTATGTCCTACGTGTCATATTTAACGCACATAACAAAATTGTCATAAATGTTTTATGAAAAATATTAAAAGTTTCTACAAGTTTTTATTCTGCAAAAAATAATTTGCAAAAGTTAATTGCACAATAACAGTGTGAAGTTACATGTACGATTGCATTTCATGCTTATAGGCCACAGCTCACACTGTTCTTAACTCACTGTTGGTCACAGGCTGTCCAAGTATAAACTACACACAAGTCCAATTCTGTAGTTTATAATAAAGGAAGCCATTTTCATTAAAAATTGTGATACAGTTCATTTATGACTGAACATTTTCAATGAATTCTAATCAAAATTTTACATATTTTCTCAATAGTTTCAAACACAATTTACAACTCAGATTAATCTAAATTGGTTATTTTGGAATTAATTTGAGTCCAATTTGGATGTTTCTGATTTATCTGGCCTTTCACCTTGACGCAAAGAGTGAACAGTCTCAGTTCCACTTATGGTTGGCTTATCAGAATAAACAATACCATACTAACATTAATGCACTTCCACATTTTAGCCTTTTTATATCTAGAAGGCAATGACATTAAGCTAAATTAAATGGAGAGCTATTTGTAATAGACCATTGGCCTAGATTTTCACCGAGTTGGAATAACTAAGGAGCTCTTTAAAAATGGCAAGCTGGTTCTGATTCCACGATTTCTAATGCAATAACCAGGTGATCTGATCTTCGGGAGTGCCTCGAAAGGTTGCGGGCTGGTTTATGTCAAAAGCCCACATCTAGCACTTCTGACCTGGCCTACTCCATTGTGGAGATAGGCATCTCCTATTCCTCCACAATTTTCATGGAGTCCAGCCAGGTTTTTAAAGAATTGTGGTTTGCAGCTCCTCAGAGGAGTCGTGAACCCTAATCCGCAAGAGAGGACTTTTCAAAAGTTAAGCTCAAAAGATCTTTCTCATGCCCCGTACATGAGGCTATGCCCTTCCACCCATCCCCAAAGGCCACTCATGTCCTCTGTGCCAAGTCATGGTACTTCCATGCCCACTGACCTATTATATCCTGTATAGAACCAATGAATCCTATAGTGTATAATGGAATGTGTAAAAAAAAGTTTTAAAAAAATAATTCATAGCTTACACTTACTTTGAAAAAGATTGTCATTTCACCATAAATAAAAAGTGTAAATCATTCAGATCCTTTAAAGTATCAATAACAAAAACCATAAAGCCTTGAAACAAATTAACTTGTATAAGCAAACACTGTGAAACTGACAGCAGATATCAGACAACCCGACCTATCAATTGAACAATGCTTTATTTGGAATGCAGGTGTTTTAATACTCTAATGATTGTCTGGACTCTCAGCCATGCCTCATTGTGAATGTTTGGTCAAGAGCCCAAACAACGATTTGAGTGGGCAGTTTGTGTGCACTTTCTCCCGAGGCAGATGGGCTGAGCCAGGAATTTTCTCAACTTCTGCTACCTGCCTTGAGGTTAAAAATTCAGGCCACTGTGCTTATCCAATAGCCATTATGGATTATCAAGCTGCATATTTTGAAGCATTTGTTTTTCTGGCAGCATGCGGAAATATATTTTCCAATCTGATCATTTCTTTGGTAGTCTTAAGGTGAGTGAGAGGTGAAAGGTAACAAGATGTCTATTTCCACTATCTTCAATATTCTGGTTTGTGGTAGTTAATGAAAAAAACTGTTCTTGGAATTTGAGCACTACTGGCAAGGTATGTTGCCCATCCCTCATCACCCTAAGAAGTCTTGCGGTTCAATATTATAGCACCTCCATCTCTGAGCCAGAATCTTCAGGTTAAAATTCCACTCCAGGATCTGTTGGTTTCTAGTGATGGTACTGCAGAGGCTGATGAGTTGCTGGCTTTCTTATTGGACTGGCATCTCTTGAGAGCGGGCTAGACAGGTGGCAGACACTTAATTGGCTGCCATCAGTCACATGTAGTCCATGGTCCCACCGAAGCCCTTAGTCAGTTAGAAAGTGGGAAATGTCATTGTTGGATCCAATCTACATATTCTTTGAAGCAACGCTGCTAACCTCATGAAAGCGTCGCACTCACCTGCTCAGAAGAGCAGATTAAGATCAGAAGATGGAAGGTAGGTAGCAGTATCATGGTAGGTAAATGACTGGTCTCATTTTTAACTCCCTCTCATCCCAACAAGCAGGTGAGTAAATATCAGAGAAAATGTTTCAAGGGAGAGCTATGAATAACAGGTGTCTCATATAACAAAACTTTTACTTTAGTTTTTAGGCACAATAGCTTCATCATTTTGATTATTATCACAAAGAATATATAATAATACCAGCAATTTAGACTGGCCACAGCAGCATGGCTAGTCTGACTGATCATATATCTGTAAATTTTCAGAAATGAAGATTTGATGCTCAGTCAACATATAGAGATGAGTGTTGTTCTTTTCCACAAATACTGAATACTTGAACCCTTAGCCCAAAACCTTTAATGCTGATGGTCTCAGATTCCCACAAGGCATTAATGCGAACAGAGAAAGCAGAAATATGGATAACTGAGATTGAAGTGTACATTGTGGATTCTTCTATACCAAGGAAACATCATAACATTACTGCAGATTCAGACTCCCGTTTTTGTTAAAGAAACTGAAACATGAATCACATCCTCTAAGAAAAGTTATTTTTGCAATATTCAAACTTAAAGGGAGTAGAGCATATGATCTAAGTATTTTTAAGCATGATGTTTTACGTTCAAAATATCTGCTGTGCACCTGTCACAGAACCTGGTAAACAAGTCTTTGACCAAGGAAACTGGGATATTTTGGAGAGAAAGCTCATATCACATCAATGTCAAATTCTAATTAGGTCAAAATTGCTTTACATTCTGCCATCATTGAAAGGAAAGTAGGACTTTTCATAAGTCTACTATATTTCAATGGGTTTATGAAGACTCATGGCCAGTTGCTGCTCTCTAACTCATTATCATGCTGAGTGGATGTTAATGACATGAATGCCACAGCTGCATGACAACCACATCATTATGTATAGACATAATGGATTTTGAAACTACATTGGTGAGTTGCAAGTTGTGTGTTAAAGTATGTCTACCTCCTGAGCAAACCATGCAATGTTAAGTTCTTTTCTCCAAAAGACACAAATATTTAGGTAGTGCAGTCCACCAAAAAGAATTTTGGAGCAAGCAATTTAAGTTTTTTCAGAAAACAGATCAGTTTTGTGCTTCTTAAATTAAGAACGTAAGTTGAAAACTCAAACATGATGGAATTTGTCGTAGGATGAACATGAAGGGTCGTGGAATACCAAGAAGAAAGGTTCAATTTGTATTACAACGAATTTTCACTCGAAGTAAAAGGAAAATTCAGAGGAAAAATCGTAACTTGACCTTTTCTTCACTTTGTAACGATCATAGCTTTGCCAGAGGGTCTTCCACACACCAGCTTGAGCAAAGCAGAAGCAATGGAAGAAGAATCACCATCTTTTCAGTCAATCTATTCCAGATCATAATGACTCGCCAAGTAAAAAAATCTTCTTCTCATTTCCTTCTAGTTGTTTTGCCAATTATCTTAAACTGGTTTCCAAAGATGACCAACTGATCTGACAGTGGAAACAATGTCTCCTCATTTATTTAGTTCCTCACACATATTCTAACAAAACTCTTCATAATTTTGAACACCTCAATTAAATTTCCCCTTAACCTTCTCTGGTCTAAGATCAATTTCAGCTCTTCTAGTCTCTTCAGATTACTGAAGTTCCTCATCCTTAATATTATTCAGCAAAATCTCATCTGAAATTTCTCTTATACTCAACATTACTTTTATAGTATGGTGCCCAAAATGGGATGATACTCCAATTGAGGCCTAAGCTGTGATTTATAAAGGTTTACAATGGCTGCTTTGCTTTTATGCTCTGAGTGAAATCTTGCCTACTTAGTCCCTGAAGTAAGAGCAGCACCATTTTCTGGTTGGGAATCCAACGTCCTCATTGGGAGCTTTGTTTAGGTGCTTTCTCAGAGTAATGAGGTTACTATTGCAGTTCTGGACTCCCCAGCTAATTAGGGAAGGCAGCAAGATGACATACCCATTCTGTCAAAGAAAGGACTTCTAACTGAAAAGACCAAGGCATGAGCATAAGGGCTCATTAGCCACAAGATTTTTGAGATTGCAACATCCACAGGAATGGAGGTGAAGCCTGGAAAGGCTGTCTTGCTGGTCTCTCACTCTTAGTTGCAGATCCTGTGGTGAAATCTGAGGTGCCACAATGAGGAAAGTTCTCTGATGGAAAGAAGGGACATCCACTTCAACCAAACTGGCATGGATGGAAGTAGCCGAGGAAGACAATGGCAGCAGCCTCCTTCCTACAACCTGGAAACAGTGTACTTAGAGAATCCAGGGCCTCAGAATTGCATGACAGTGAGTGGTGTTAACACTTTCATGTGCCAAATCCCACACTCTTGACTTGTCCAGCATTTTCTTGTACAGTGCTCCTCAGGGCAAGACACCTTGCAGTTCCTCTCACTACAGGTGCCTTGTATTTCCATTTAAAAGCCTGTTGCCCCCTTGCTCTCATATCTCACAATGACTCTCTACAAACGGTGTCCTTCTGTCTTCTCCACACATGCCATTGTAGACACTCACATCTCTGCTTTCTCTTCTTGCAAGAGAAGAGAAGGTACAATTCGTTGAGAGACAGAAATCTGGGGTGGGGAGGGCAGTGATTCTACAGTCAGGCATCTTGTTGTGCATTGTCAATGTGTGCCCACTTGCTCCAATTAAAACGAGATCTTGTTCTGGGGCTGCAGATGACAGCAGTGACCTGCCATTACAGCCAGTGCCTTCTGAAATGTCGAGAGAAATGATCCTCTATCTTTAGACCCTGTATTGGGGGTTCGGCGTCCTTCCAGCTGGATCCCAGTGCCCATCCCATCTGACCAGTGGAGGAATACGTAGTTGAGCAGAAGGCAGTTCGTGCTGCTGCTGGAACTGTTAGTTGTGATCTGGCTTCCACCTCAATAGAGGTAGAAGGTAGAACTGCATAAGTTCTGCCACACTCCTTTGAACGCTGGCAGCAGAGATGTACTAGGTAATAAAGTGCTTTCCAAGAGGTTGGCAATAACTGTCAAGCTGCAAAAGCGCTTTCTAAGAGAAGTTGTCCTCTGAACTGCCTCTCTCCATGACCATGGTTGTAACTCCTCGCTGGAACTGATCAAAATCTCCCCAGCTTGTCAGTTTCACTGAAGAAGCTGTTCCTTCCGTGCAATCTTCATGGCGACACTGCTGAGGTGCAGATAAAGTGTGGATGCTTTGCATTGTTAGAAAAGAGAGAACTCATGGTTATAAAGACTGTAAATTACCTTCTTCATCACCACAACTGCTTTCCTGCCAAACTTACATGGGTGTGAACTCAGAACCTACCATGGGGAAAGCCAGAAGAAGGTGAGCTGATGTCAAGACCCCAACCTAGTGTTATTTTCTGGGACTTTTCGACTCCACACGCATCTGAACGACCTCTATCTGGCTGGAAACATTCTGCCCTTTGCCACAACTCATAAAACAAAGGATCCCATATGATTTTTAAAAAATGGTTTTGCCAACTTGTCCTTCTCCCTTCAAATCTCCACGCCTCTCTGTTTCTGCACTGTCTTTAAAATTGAATCATCGAGCTCAGATTCCATCTCCTCATTCTACCTCCCAGAATGAATCACTCCATAATTTTCCTCATCAAATTTCATCTCTCATGTGTCTGCCCAATTGAAGTTTGTTACTGCTCTTCTCACTCTTTAGTACATTTATCCATGCAATTTTCTTAATATTTATACACTCATGTTGAAATGTATTTCTCATACCTGGAAAACAGTTTGTCAGCTTGCAATTTGGGTAACTGGTTTTCCATTGCTATGCCAAATCGACTGATATGGCCCACAAAAAAAACTGAACCATAGCAGGTTTAAGGGTAAATTTAGAATGTCATGCTTAAAGTGGAACCTAATTTGAAGGAAACAATGAATGAAGATATGGTTAATTATCTGAATGGCACTCGCTTTCTGAACTAGGAGATCAGCATCACAGAACTTGCTCTGCGATCACTGCCATCACATTTCAGCAACCAGTGTGATGTCCCATGTGAAAATTCCTTCCTCTGGTTGTAGACTGTTCTATATAAACTGGTAAATAAAATAAATGTCATATTTGAAACTAATGTCATTTTCTTTGTCCAGGTTGTTCACTCAAGCTGAAACCGTGTAGTTAGAATATGTATTACTTTAATTCTTTACTTCCTATTAGGTTTATCATGATGTGGAGATGCAGGCATTGGACTGGGGGGAGTACAGTAAGAAGTCTCACAACACCAGGTTAAAGTCCAACAAGCTTATTTGGAATCATGAGCTTTCGGAGCGCTGCTCCTTCCCCAGGTGAGCTCGTAATTCCAAATAAACCTGTTGGACGTTAACCTGGTGTTGTGAGACTTCTTATTATGTTTATAACAGTTCTTATTTAATTGTTCAAAACAAAAAACTATTATCTTTTGCTACAGTTGAAGCTGGACATAACTATATCCTTATTTCATCAATTAACAGTTATACAATGGTTTTCTCATCTTAGACACCGACTCAACATTCAGTTCCAAAATCAAGCAATGGCCTCAGCAGAATAATTGAGACTACATTCCATGGTAAATAATTGAGACTACATTTGATGGCAAGCAAACTCTCCCACTTAGGTTGTCAGTATCAACTGGCTGGATTTCCATGTTAGGGGCCGGTAGCAGTCACCATGACCTCTTATCTAATAAGGTATTCCCAAAAATTTATCATCCTTTGAATGAAGATTTGTTTTCAATGTACTTTTCATGAACTATAACTAGCCGGATCATCCTTAAACTGATATTTATATTCACCTTATCTAAGTCACATAATATTTTGCATGTCAGTGAAGTTGCCATTTATTTTCCTTCTAACTCCTGAGCTCCTGCTTCTTTTTCTTCCCCCATGCACTTGAAGTAATTCTGTTACTCTTTTCTGTACCCTTTCCAAAGTCCTTCTTGAAATATTATGACTGGATCTGCACACAAATGAGATCTGACCCATGCATTATAAAGCTTCAGCTCTGTAGGCAGTGTTGGTTATATATTCCAACAATCTCTTTAACTTAATTGCTCTGTATATTGTCTTGTCATTGGAAGCGACAAATTTACTATCTATTTCAGATACATAGATTACCCAGGAAAAGAAAGGTATCACAAAAATTTGAGCAATAGGTGAAGCTAGTTTTTTCACGCTGCTATTATGCAGTAGCAACATGAGTGGTATTCACTGCTTACAGATGCTGCCATCAAGCCAAAAAGACTTTTTGCCTATCACACAAATGAGTAATGTGATATATGAATTTCAGTGCCAGTGTGACACTAGGTATAAAAAAAGTTTGTTATGCAGAGTTCGCCTGTTCTAAATCCATACAATTACTCCTCCAACCTATATTTGAGTTGAGTATCTATTATGTTACCTGGATCTGATCTTACCCCCATTTTAAATAGAGGCATGGCATTATTCATGCTTCCAGTCCTACAGAATGCCTTTTGCATCCGATGACTATTTTATTACAATTTCTAGTACTCTATATATCCCTTCCTTTCTTCAAAATTTCAGGATAGCTTGTTTGATTCAAAAGGTGTACTGATCCAGTCTTTGTAAGTTCCTCCTTACGTATTCCAAAATGATCTAATATTCATACCACAATGATTGACCAGCAAATTAGTATTTGCCTCTCCAGTGAATATTTCTAGAAAATAATCATTAAGTACTGTAATGATCCTGATTACTTTAATGATCCTGATTATAAAAGAAAATGAAACAATTTGATCAGAACGAAGTGTAGAATAGTGGTTCAATATGGATTTAAATAAACATTAATTTAAATAAACAGTTCAGAGCTATTAAATAAGAAACTGAAACCACCCATATAGCAGTGTAGGGGAAATAAGTGCAAAGAGGCTCTTTCTGGAACAATGTAGAAGAAAGAATTTCTGTGGAGACATTGGAGAAAGAAGCTGTCCTGAAATCAGCATAGGAAAATTAAGCTATCCGAAAGCAATGTTGGAAATGTAGCTCCCCAGAGAGCAATTTACACCCATTACTACTCATAAGGTGAGATCTCTTGATTGTCAAAATCCCAGTTTTTCATGACTTAAGTTTGTTTAGCGTTGAAGATTTAGAAATTATTGGCATCACTATCTAACACAATAACCGAAATTCTAAAAGGTTTAATATCCTGGGTTTACACACTTTTGCATCCAACGTCAAATTAACTTTTTCATCGAACCAATGCAAAACTTTCAGCACATGGCCCACGAGGGCAGGTTTTTTGGGTGCAAAAGTGAGCAGGAGTTGGATACATTGTGTAAAATTTGACGAGTTTTTTTCTAAGTGTCAGGTGGGCGTGAAACTAGGAGAGTTCCAGATATGTCAGTGGGACTAGGCATAAAATGGTTCGGCACAGACAAGAAGGGCCAAAAGGCCTGTTTCTGAGCTGTAATTTTCTATGGTTTCTATGGTTCTATGTCTTTTGGGTGCATTTTCAGGCCCAATCTTATGCACTCTGTCTTCCCATCCACAGGCCCCGCCTCTGACACTGCCCCCGCAGGCCCCACCCACAGGCCCCCATATTGGTCCTGCCCTCTGGCACTGCCCAGTGAGTATTGCCCAGGTGCTGGATTGGCATTGCCCAGGTGCCAGGCTGGCATTACTAAGGTACCAGGGTGGCACTGCCAGTCTGGCACTGCCCAAGGGGCACCCCCGCCTTGCCTTGGCCTCCCCGGGGGGCCTCAATGGCCTCCGTTTCCACCGGCGAGGCCAATACTACTGTTCCCGTTCATGGGGAGCAGGTGTTTTCCTCACCAGAGCGAACCTCTCCTGGCGAGACCATAAAGGCAAGCGAGCCCGGATGATTGAGCACCAGGCTCACTAAACACATTCAAAACCCTATTTTAATACATTTAAATAAATTAACCAGCCTCCCACCCATTTCCAGCGAGAGGCTGACCATGCCAGAAATCTGGCTGTTGTAAAATTGCGCCGGTCATGAAAATCGGCGCCTTTCATGCTAGCAGCTTTAAGCCTGATTTTATGGCATTTTCCCGCCGCAAAACGGACATAAAGCAGCAGTAAAATTTTGCCCATTGTGTCAAATGTTTAGAGCTCATAATTAATTTGGCAAGCATTTAGAAATGCATGGGATAATCAAGAATAACCAGCATTGATTTGTTAAAGATAAGATGTGTTGAACAAATTTAACATGCTTTTGATAAAGTGAACAATTGAATAGAATGCAATAGGTACACTGCCCATGAATTTTCAGAAAGTGTTAAATAAGAGGCGGGATTTTCAATCTAGGGGGAAAAGAGGTTGGGACTATTTCCAGATCCTGACTGACCTGAACAAGTGAATGGTGTAATTTAATGTGAATGTGTAGATAGTTGAGATAGGATTATGAGACCACACTAAGTGGAAAGGTGGATAAGAATATGGGTGAACAGAGACCAAGGGGTATAAATAGATAACTGTGTGATATTTAATTCTGAGGCCAATGCCACTTCAGAGCTATGCTTTCAAATTTTTGGAGTGGTCAATTCTACAAAACTTTATGTTCACGACATAGCAGAATCTGAAAGATGACTCAAAGCAATTTAGAGCGCAGGTGACCAAGTTCTAATTTTTACCACTTATATAGTCACTATTTTCCAAAAGAAGAAGAAAACAGGGGCCATGTTTCTTGACTTGATACAATACAGCCAAAGCAGTTGCTTTAAATGGTCCATGCCATACAGCATTCACCTCCATGCTGGCACATCTATTAAAAATATTTGAACTGTCATGCAAATGTATTGCCCCTGTTTAAAACGCCTCTGAAATAAATTTTAAACGAGATGAAACAATGCCTTCTGGCACTGACTGCCAGCATGAGTGTTGTGTACACCACCAAGGAATAAAATTCAGGCCTTGGAATTCATCTACTATACAAAATACCTATTCTGCTATTTGAAATAAATCTTAATCACAAGCAGACAAAGAATTTTATTAAATATATTTTTCATGAAAATAAATGGGCAGCTGAGTAGTTGAATGGCAACTCATTTCACATCCAACCAGATAGTTGTGAGTCTAGTTTGATCAGGGCCTCAGCTGCTTTCAAATTGAGTGGGATTTTGCAGTTCTCGGCTAGGTTATTAGATGGAGCTATTTCCTGTGAACAATGAATAACTAGCAGGACCAGTCCCACTCAGTAGATTCCCCCAACCTGTTAGATTGTAATTTTGTTGCTTGATAGTCAGACTTGCAGATCTCAGCTGCCTAGGTGAAGGCATATGGGTGGAAGATTTAAACAGGAGCGTGGGGAATATGAAAATAAAATAAACAAATGGAGGCAAGCAAAATAATCAAGAAAAATGGCATGCATTTTGAGAGCTTCGTTCTATTAAATTGCACTGGTATTGAACAAATTTATGTGAGTAACGTAGCAGCTCTGCTATCTTCCGGAACCCTGCTGATGACATTAGTTCGCCAAAGGGGATGCTGTTCATGAGTGCTAGGAGATTAAAGACATAGCCTTGTGGTACAATTTTGTTTTGGATAAGATACCCATGTGCCTTTATTCTTCATACTGGAACTACTCAGGTTGAACAACAGGCTTACGAGGCCTCCAATTTTCCATCTAATGATGCCTAAAACATTTTTAAAAGGTACAAATGATTTTATAATGAATGACATTGAAAAATATTAAATAACAGCTCTTCTTAAAGATAAGCTTTATAATTAAATAGTGGAAATGAGCAGAATATTCAAAGGATGGGTTTCAAGGCATTGATTAGATTGCCACTAACTTTGTGTTTTGACACCTTCGTTGTTCTTGGTATTATACTGTCTCTTGTGCATCTCACAAAAGAGGCATTTTACCAGGTCTGCGCACAAACAGCATTTATGAAAAGGACTGTCAAGGCTGTAAGCCAAAAAAAGAGTCTCATTTGGATTTCAAGTAAAGAAACTTGGTGCATTTCATTTCAATGTATATGAACCTCTGAGAAAATAAGATGGGTTGAGATTCTCATCCCTGTTAATTTATTGAAATAGATTCAGTTTGCTTTTGTAATCTATAAAGCGCATTTTTCCATACAAGGCAACATTACCATAGTTCCAATAAGTAAATAAGTTGTGATGCTATGTGCATATATGCTAGATGAATGGTACACGGGTTTCTCAGTAATTTTCTTTTAAATGGTAAAAAGATACATTTCAATAAAGACCACCCTGATGAATATTTTATATTTTGGCTTTAAAACCATCGGAGTTCGACTTTTTTCCAAACTGACCAGTTTTTGGAAGCTGCAGATGCTCTGACAATAATGTAGTTGAAGAACAAAATAACCTCAAAAAACCAGTGAAAATTATAAAAATAAAGTAAAACAAAAACTTGTACAAGACAACTGGAGCCATAGATTTTACCTGCACTTCTAATGTACTACTTTTAAATTTGTTCGATAATTTAAATATAAAGCAAACTATTTTATCATGTTAGTCTGTGTTCTGTTGATCCACCAATATCCACTCATTCTGCATAAAGATCAGATTAGCAAAGCAATCAGTAACAAGTGGGCCTGCAACATTGTGAATAATTAGCAGTATTGTGGAGTTCAGTGGAGCATGCCCAACGTATAAGGACACAACCTCATGATATCATTTCTGGCTTAAGCTCCTTTCCTTGGTTCCTCAAAAGTAAGTCAAACGCACAACACCATTTCTGCTTGGAGCCATTATGACCGCCTCATTTCTCCATTCCTGTATCCCAAAAATTACAAACCTTAATCGAAGCACTTTGAACATTATTCCAGTAAAGAAAACCAGTAGGTCATTTGGTCTGTGAATGTAGTTCACATAGTGGTATATATACTCAATGCCATTCAATAGTAGGGTTTATGCCATTAGATCTTCAAAATCATGTGCAAATTATACCTCAGTAAGTCTCATCTTCCATTTTATAACACTCAAGTAGTTGTAGACCCATGAAAATAATATTGCCATATTAACAGATCACACCACCCTGGAAAGATGCTTTATTTACATCAAATAAGAAATTAGACTTTAATAAACTGGAACACATAAAAATACTTTAGAGGCCAAAATTATCATGGTGGTGCAGTGGTAGCATGCTTTTATATCTAAAGCATACCTAAAATTAAAATTAGCTTTGTTTTAGTTGGGTTGTTAGCTTTGATGATTGAAAAATGCTTGGAAACATAAAAATACTACAATGTATTCCAGCGCATACTTGTATTGTTTCTAGGTGCTTGTTAAATAATGCACTAAGTGCAAAAGCCATTTTACTTAACGAGTAAAATAAAGACCAGCGTTAAAAAATGAATTGTACATATAGCAATATGAATATGAGATCAGTTTAAGCTTTTTCAGATCTGTTGCATTTTTCTAAAACCACCAAGTGACTGATGACATAACATAATGGTTACAATTCTCATTCTTTTGTAAAATTATCACAAGTACAAACTTTAAAATAGGGATGGGGGAAAATGGGATGGGGGTTGCATCTCTGAACTCTGTATTCAAATCCAACTAAGACTTCGGGGGATGAAAGCCTGCTCTGTCTATTAGCTGCAAGGATCTTTTGTGAAACTGGCAATCTCAATCTAGATCCTCATAGGCACAAAACTGTTCCGAATTCAGCACTAATGGACCGTCTTACTTAAAAGTCAAAGAATGGCTAGTGTTGAAAAAAGAAGAAAAAAGTCATACTGATACATCTGGAGACACTTTTCTGAGATTGTGGTCAAGTTACATTATTAGCAGAGCAGAGTTGCTTTAATCTGCATCCAGTTCTGCCTGATGCTGACAGTGTATACCTGAAATGGGAACAATTTGATTCCCTGGCATTACTATTCTTCAATCTGTGGAGTAGAGGAATAACTTATGCACAATTTTGACTTAAGGATCGAATTCAATAGGACATAAAATTCCTAAAAATATCAAGAATTTGACGGTTCGTCGCTCTACTGTAAGCACAAAGTAGAATGCTAATCACACGTACAAATGTATCGTGTTTAATGCAGGGAGTGGAGTGCAGCAGTTCCTCCACAACAGAATGAAAATCAAAACACCTGAAAATTACAAAGTCATCCAAATTGTGCTACTTCAATTGATTGATCAATCCTAATTTTTTTCTGAAATTGTGTTAGCATTGACTGTTAAAAATGGTGTAGACATGATGAAATCATTCCTGTCATTGTACTGGACAGGTAAGAATCTGAAAACATGAGAAAGACAGGAGCTTGTATTTACTTACATTGTGGAACGCATTGCTCGAGGGGAAAAGACTTCAACCTGCATTTCTGTGAAGTCAGGCTGACTCTGAAGGTCTTTAAACATAGAGGGCTGGACCTAGTTCCAGATTTTCTCATCCTCATTCCTGGCAGCGGAATAAGGGTGAGGGAAATGAGCCCACACCCTGCACTCACAACCTGACTGCTTCCATTGCAGGGATAGGCATCTCATACCATCCCCTCAATTTTCATAGATTTTGGCCCGCTTCGTGAAGATTTGTGGTTCATGGTCCTTCAGAGGATTCATGAGCCATTATCTGGATTCAAGAACCTATTGATGTCTTAAAGCTGTTACCTATGCTCCCTCCATGCTGCAAATGACCCTGCTTATCTCCCATGACCTCATGCCTGTTCCATTTACCTTCCATTAGCCACATTTCCCTTCAATGTCCCCATCCACTTCCATACCTCCTTGCCCACTCACCCACTCATAGAATAACTATGTACAGAACTAATAGACCACATAATAACTATGGCAAGTCTTGAAATGCTCATGAAAAAGCACTGAATCAGTAATCTGCTTTGAAAAAACTGCTGCTCTTACAACCTTATAAAAGTATCAATAAAACACTGTCATTTATATTTTAAATAATAGAAATGCCATTCCACTTCACATCTCTTAACATAATGACATTGGAAAAAGTTTATTTATTAGTCACAAGTAGGCTTACATTAACAATGCAATGAAATTACTGTGAAAATCCCTGAGTCGCCACACTCTAGCGCCTGTTTGGGTACACTGAGGGAGAATCTAGCATGGCCAATATACCTAACCAGCACGTCTTTTGGACTGTGGGAGGAAACCGGAGCACCCGGGGGAAACCCACGCATACACGGGGAGAACGTGCAAACTCCACACAGACAGAGACCCAAGCCGGGAATCGAACCCAGGTACCTGGTGTTGTGAGGCAGCAGTGCTAACCACTGTGCCACCATGCCGCCCCTCAAAAACAGATAAAAGTATAATTTATTGTAACCTCATAAATATGGGAATCAATCAAAGCTAATTTCCCATTTTAGACTATGTAAATAGACTCATGCTGAGCTGATTTCATCAGTAAATCTTGGAGTTTAGCCAAGCTTCATAATATGGTCATTTGGAGAAACTGATGTCTGGACATTTGTTTCTGTAATTACAGTTGCCAGGTGGCCTCATTTTTTTAAAAGCAGTTTTGTGATGGGTGCGTGGGTATGGAGGATTCAGGGAGAGTATGGGAGATATGAAAAAGCATGGAGGGGGCATGGGAGATATGAGGAGGAACGGGGGATATGAGTGGGATGGAGGGAGAAATGGGATATCAGAGGGCATGCAAAGTGGATGAGGGGTGAGGGTTAGGAGGTTTAATACAACTCGGCCAAAGTCCCAGAGAACCAAGGCATTCTAACCAGCCAACCTTGGCACTTGCAACCTCTGTAACTGTCTCCGAACTACTTCTGCCTCAGTGGACCCAAATTGAACATGCCAGTGCACATCCCTGGAATGAAACGGTGTGAACACAGGAAGAGTTTTAACAACACCAGGTTAAAGTCCAACAGGTTTATTTGGTAGCAAACACCATTAGCTTTCGGAGCGCTACTCCTTTGAAGGAGCAGCGCTCCGAAAGCTAATGGTGTTTGCTACCAAATAAACCTGTTGGACCTTAACCTGGTGTTGTTAAAACTCTTCCTGTGTTTACCCCAGTCCAACGCCGGCATCTCCACATCATGAAACGGTGTGCACAGGGAGACACACATGGAGATGGATCTGCTGAATCAGGAAATTTCCTGACTTGAGCTTCTCCTTGCAAGCAAAAATCTGGCCCATCTGATCCCTGATAATATGGGCGGCACGGTAGCACAGTGGTTAGCACTGCTGCTTCACAACTCCAGGGACCTGGGTTCGATTCCCGGCTTGGGTCACTGTCTGTGTGGAGTTTGCACATTCTCCTCGTGTCTGCGTGGGTTTCCTCCGGGTGCTCTGGTTTCCTCCCACAGTCTAAAGATGTGCGGGTTAGGTTGATTGGCCATGCTAAAATTGCCCCTTAGTGTCCTGAGATGCGTAGGTTAGAGGGATTAGCGGGTAAATGTGTAGAGATATGGGGGGAGGGCCTGGGTGGGATTGTGGTCAGTGCAGACTCGATGGGCCAGATGGCCTCTTTCTGCACTGTAGGATTTCTATGAATATAGTAATTGTCTAATTTCCTTCACGATTAAGTTGGCATATTTCCACTGAGAGGAATTGGGTAGCAAGAAGGGAGAATTGAAACAAATAATAGTGACAAGAAGTAATTTATATCTGAAGGTCTTTAAAAAACATCTCTTTCAAGGCCAGGGTCCAAACACACTTTTCAGGTCAAGCAGCACTTCCCGTGCACCTCCTTTGGTCTGGTCTATTGCATTCATTACTCCCAATGTGGTCTTCTCTACATTGGAGAAAGCAAACGCAGACTGGGTGACCGCTTTGCAGAACAACTCCGGTTCATCCGCAAGCAGGACCCAGACTTTCCTGTCACTTCCCATTTCAACACACCACCCTGCTCTCCTGTACACATGTCCATCCTTGGCGTTTGGCAATGTAGTAAGGAGTCTAACAACACCAGGTTAAAGTCCAACAGGTTTATTTGGTAGCAAACGCCAATGTTCCAGTGAAACACAATATAAACTGGAGAAACAACACCTCATCTTCCGATTAGCCACTTTATGGCCTTTTGGACTTCACATCGAGTTCAACAACTTCAGAGTATGAACTCTCTCCTCCACCTCCATTTATTTTATTTCTTCTTTTCATCTTATTCATCCATTTTTATTACTTTATATTCTTATTTTTACTTCTCAAATCTTGCTTTCCATCTTGTCCCCCCACCCCTGCACAAAACCACACTGGGGCTAACTGCTGTATTCCTACACTTTGTACCCTTGTTCAGCCATTTACAAATTCCACTCTCTTAATGGATGCTCTTAACACAATTCTCAGCCTTTACCATCACTATTTACATTCCCTTTGTCTTTTTGTCATAGCCATTTCTATCGGTCACAGTACCCCACCCACCCACTACCTCACCTTTTTTTCCTTTTCTTCAGCTCTGATGAAGGGTCATCCTGACACGAAATGTTGGCTCTATTCTCTCTCCTCAGATGCTGTCAGACCTGCTGAGATTTTCCAGCATTTCTGTTTCTTTTTTCAGATTCCAGCATCTGCAGTATTTTGCTTTTCTCTATTTTGGTGTTATCGTTATCATGTATCATAGTTTGGAGTGAGATAGTAACTATATTGTTGAGTATAAATGCACATAACACATTTTCTAGAAACCAAACATCTTGTGTGCTGCAAATGGCTGCTTTCTATAGTCCAACAAGAAAGAAATAAAATGAAAAATGTAAGAGGTTGGTTCAAGGTCTTGGGTGAGGAATTTGAACCTGTGCTTAATATTGATATCCTAAAAGAAGCTCGCCATTTCCCGAAGAAATGTTGAACCTCATTATGTAGAAGTTTTTTTTTGGAGGATGTCGAAATTGCAGATGAAATATCTTCAAAAAAATAACAAAAATCAGAATGTGGAATTCCTGTAGACAGCCATTAATCTCACAATGATTGAAATTACTTTTTTCACACATGTACTCATCAAACTGGGGGTTGACAGTACAAGAGAATAGGATATTTTTATCCATTGTCTACATGTTGACAGCATCTGCTTGAAAACCACAGTTTAATTTCAATTCAAAGCTCCACCCACTTTGGCTCAAAAATGCACTTCAACTCCAACCTCAAAAATATCCTTTCCTTCTGCTTCTTAGCATTCACATCTGTTAACCATGTATTCTGCCAATATGGATGCTGCTACTTAAGTATTACATTTAATAGTAGTTTTATCTTGTGAGCAAATATCCAAATTGGAACGACACTGCCAAATTCATTTCACTTGAAATCCACAACATCATCATATTATTTGTCTGGTTTGGTTTGAGACATAAGGGCTAAAGGTCGAAATGCTAAATCCAATCTAAATATTGAGGATAAAAACAACAAAAATTAAACTTACACTCAAATAACATATTTTTTTTTTAAAACTATGCAAGGTAATGGTAGATTAAATCCCTTGCATCATTAATCAGTTTGTGAATTCTGATGTACCAATTTTCTAATTGCCATCAGATTGTGGAAATGGAGGAGAAAAAGCACAAGAAAAAGACTGATGCTTCTTCATGAGGGAAATAAATAGAACTGGTCGCTATTGTGTATCTTCATTAAGAAGTAGGACAGAGTGAGAAGATGCAAAACAGAAGAAAAGAATCAAAAAAAAAATGGAGTTGTAAAAGAGTGATAGGGTTGCAAAAAATCACCTGGCACCTGAATTTACCAGCTTGTAAAATGTTTTATTGCAATTAATGATTTACCTCATTTAAAATCAGATGTAAACAGTTCAATATATTCTGTGTATATTGCTTAGGTTCGTATGCCAATGAGGGAACACTTGCATACAAATAGAGCCATCATACTTTTGCTGAACTAAGAGTAAAGCTAAATGCAATTGCATCTTTGAGAATTGATATTATGTTAATACACTGAACACTTCTTTGTTTATTCTGATAATCATTTGCATTATGAAGTGTTGGGTAGCCCCATATGCACAATCAATTCTATATTATTATATTTAACACTTAAAATTAATATTTAAATTTTAAAATGGAAAAAGTTAAGTCCTCTGAAAAACTGCAGTTATGTTAGTGTAGCTACATATTTTATGCCAAAATACAACTCTGAAATAGGTATACTAAAGATTTTCAAAGATTGAGATACAAGTGATCATTGGGATTTTTCATCAAACTGGGCTGCATGCAACTTTTGGCATTGTTGGACAGTTCAGTGACCTGTTAAGACCTTTGCTTTTTTTAAAGAAACAAACAAATGTATTTTGCATATGTATACAATCTTTGTAACATTCTTTAAATGATACCTTTGCGACATCTGGCGGAGTGAAGTGTCTATGAAAATTTGTTTTCAAAAATCTTGTTCTTCAAATTCTGCTGCAAAAGGTTTTGATACCCCCTAGTGGGGGGAAAAGGGCAATCTGGCTCTTTGAAAGCAAGACGATGGACAGCGATAAATCATCAAAATGCAAAGGTCATACGTGTCAGGATGGAGTGACACCACAACAATGGAACACATTCTAGCCTTTGGACACAAAAGCTGATCCATTTTTTGTATTAATAAAATAGATCACAGTCATGACTCACTAACAATTGTAATTGCCATTAAACGCAGTTATGTCAATATTAAATCTGTTTCAACACGGCAAACATAATTCGCAGGAACTTGGTAAAGTTTGTCCGCAAATTGCAGATATTTTAAATCTTTCACTTGACAGTTTGATATGGTGAAAGCTGTAGGCAGAAAAGGTGTAATGCTTTACAAGTACTTGAATGAACTCAAAGCCATTTGTTTCCCAAAGCTGCCGCAGTGTTGCAAACCATTCATTATTACATGCAATAAAATTGAGAGAAAAATATATTTACTAATAGCTCTCTAGCAATATTGCACAATTTAAGGAATCCACTCAGAAATGCTATTTCAATCTTTATAGGAATGTGGTCAGTTACACTATTTACACATTATGAATTGTATTATGTTAAATCATTAACTCTTCTTCAGAGGCACACAGTCATGTCAGGATATATTTGTAAATCTTGCACCACAAATAATTCACAAAACTTCAGCTTTGATACTTCTGAATAATACAGTAAAGGATTTTTAATTTCGATGAACTTTATTAACTTTGCGAAGGGCAAATTTAAAAACCTATGTCACACCATTTATACAAGGTTTCTGTGTCATTGGTATTCTTTAAAAAATATACCTAGTGGTTTAATCTTGCAAAAAAAGAGAGAAAACGTAATTTCTTTTTCTAGCCTGCAGCTCAATACAATGTTTTTAATAAGTATAAAAATTTCACCTTAGAAAATTAACGAGATATTGGAGAAGGATTGAAAGGAAAAAAATGTATAGTGTGTGAATGATCAGAAGTTTATTTGACAGGTTTATGTCAAACAGGTCAACATACAGAAATGGAATCTGTTACAGTTTTCTTTTATGTCACTAAGAGTGCATTTCTCTATGGTTTAACTGGTACTGTAGATAAGTAAGCCTGAATCTATTCAGTATCCATTCACATTTTTAATTTTCAGATGCCCCAGGTGTATAATTCTCTGAACAACACACAAAAAAAAATCACTGCCTGTAACATTCAAACCGCATCATTCTAAAAGAATAAAATGGAAATTTGGCAGCTCCGTTGGAATTTCCTTGAAGAAATAACATGATAGTATGGACAACAGAGGAATTTTATTGCAAATATTACAGGACATTAACCATTCAAATAATCATTATCTGAATAGCTAATGTCCGTTATATCTTCGGCGACTAACCTGCTTTGATTCTTTTTAACAAAATAACACTTCAACAATGCCTTTTGATCCAATAGTTTCCATGTTAATAATGCACTTGGACAAAGTTACCTTCAGGAAGGAACAATAAACGTTTCCTTTTCACAGAAGAGGTAAAGAACAATCCCTTCATTAGAACACCTTCAGATTTTAGTGTGACAGTTCAATTTTAATGGAATATTCAGAGCTAAGGTTTCTTGAAGATATCCTCCAGCCTTCATCTAACATATTGTTTTAGAAAATGACGAGTGCCTACTTGAACTTGGTGGGTCAATATTATAGATAGACAGAAGGGCAGAGGCCATGAAGTTACTGAGAAATAGACACCTATACTTCCATTTCCTCCATTGACCTTGCTGTCCAACATGAAAGGAAGTACCACATTTTTACTGCCATTTGGGTCCATTATCCATGGGCACCCTCTCAAACATCAACATGAATTCAACTGTGTCAGAACAGAAAGATTGCAATAACAATAAATTTGTCATTGAATGAATACTACATGCAGTCAGCCCATTTTAGCAGTATTTACTAGACATTGCCCCCTTCACCCTTTTGAACCCTTTCAGCTTACAAGGAAGCTCATAGTCTGCGGAAGATAATAAATATGTCTCTATTGAATGATAAAGTTACTTAAATTTGTCTTTTTGCTCATGTTGAAGTGAAAGATGAGACATTAATTACTATGACATTGTGAGATAATCTACATGTGAAATCAGACACAAGGGAGGTCTTGAGCATCCAGTACAGTGTCTGATTTAAACTTTTAAAAAATCCTTTCCCCATTTATTCTCCTTCGTATATTCTTGGAGAAGTTCTTCGTGCAAGCACAGATTATTAGTGCCAGGGTTTTATTTTTAGGTTAAAGTCTTATTACCCTTACATTTCTACTCTGCTTATTGCTGTCCTTTACTATTAACATAAACTAGAAAACTAAGTGTAAAAAAAATGAACATGAAATCCTCCTACCTAAAAAAGTACTGTCTAAAAGAATCTGATTAGAATATGTAGCATATTGGGAATTACCAATTTAAAACAGAAAATGTTTATTTGTGTACAATTTACTCCGAATAATTCAAAGTTGTTTTTTCCCAAAGAATGATTTATCCAGTAATTAACATAGCAAAGTAGGAATCTGGTGCCAGACAATGAATTATTGGCTAATTTGCATTAAATGACTTTGAATTAAGAGGAAAAGACTGCATTGCAATATTTATTTAAATTTACTGACCTAGATTTTGCGAAAAGTGTCTGACAATGTATGCTGTTATTAATGCCCAAAATAGGCAGAAGTTTTAGGTGAGGAAGAAATACCCCATGAATTGTGAATGCTGCTGGCCAATTTGTATCCATCATTGTTAGCTTTGCAAAAATGGTATCTTGCCCTTAACCTTCCTTTCATGAAGTTATACCATTTGCACCTTAATTGGCCATTAAACTTGGTACAAGAAGTTAAACGTATCAATTATTTGCCTAAAACACTTATAATGGTCTGAAAATCTTGATGACTATCCATTAACCTCTCCTGCTAGAAATTGAACAATTCAATGTGGCATCTCATTCCTTCAGCTCTGCATTGTTGTTGGAGATCTTAAATATGGCAAATTTTATCTTTTTATTACCTTTCTGTCTCTATTTCCTTTCCCCTTCTCTCTCCCAGTCTTTCTTTTAGATGGTAATAGTTATAAGCCATTCAGCCCTTTGAGTCTGCGCCTCAAGTTGCTCCATATTTTTCTTTCTGTACCTGATTCAACATGGAATTCTTCTATTCTAATCCCCCCTCCTCTTTTTATTTCTCAGACATCTAATTTTAGGAGTTAAGGATATTCATCGATTTTTCTGTTGTACATTAAGGCCCCTCTCTCAAGTGTTATCAGTTTGAACTTCCAGCAGTTTTAGAGGCAAAGAATTTGAAAACCTAAATATGCATGAACAATTCTAAGAGTATACATCACACAATAGAATACATCACTGCAGCAAATAAAAGGTCATTAACTCTTACCACATGAAATGCTAATTGATATAATGATTAGATTTATAACTTTAAATGTGCAGAAAGTCATTTTCATTTCACAAAGTAGAGAGGTAAAAATTTACCTACTGTCTTTGGGTCCAAATCAGATCCAAGAGGAGCAACAGAAACTGGTTTTCAAGTTTCATCTGGATACTGTGAACTACTTGCTTATAAATTACAATTGAGGGCTCCTGTCTCATCAGCAGCAGTAAAGTAATTTCCAGGTGGGTTGGAGAGGTACGGCAAAGCTAATTGTGACATCTGTAAATGTGGGAGCATTCTGCCCTTCTTGACTCCAGTGGAAGAGTATTACTTTTTAAAACAAAATGTCTACACTCACCCATTGTTAGGCAGCTGCAGAGAAACCCTGACTGGGGCAGGTCCAATGTCTGCCCACTTTTTTATTATTTGTTTAATGAATGTGGATGTCACGGCTAGGCCAGCATTTAACTGAATCACTGCAATCCATCTGGTTATAGGTACACCCACAGTGCTGTTAGTAAGGAGTCTCAGGTGTTGGGATCAGTTGGGGTAGCAATTGGCCAGGGAGGGGAGATCGAGGGTGGCGATCAACCAGAGTGGGGTGGGGGGGGGGGGGGAGGGGGGTGATCAGGAAGACTCGGAGCTGGCAATCGGCCGGAGGGAGGGCGGGGAGAGGGGGAGATTGGTGCGGCGATCAGCTGGGGGGGAGGAGGCTTCGAGGGTGATGATCGGACCAATTACAACATGGCAGAGGTAAAGGGGGTGGGGTCTGAGAGGGGACTATGATGGGTGGGCTATGCAGGAGCCTGTGCCGGGTGCTGTGTGGTAGGGCTGTGCAGGGGAGTCATGCAGGGGTGGAGCATGAAGAGGGTTCGTGCAGGGGTGGAGCATGAACTGGGGGGGTTGTGTAGTGGGGGAGCATGAAGGGGAGCATGAAGCCCTAGGCCAACGGACCTTTGCATAGTTTGCCCCCCCGGCCGTTGCAATTCCCATGGCGGGCGGGATGGAAATTCCCCCGCTTAGGGTGCGATCTTACTGGCTGTTCATGTCTTGCTACCATTGCATGCGAAATCTCAGCCAAATTTCCGTTCACTACAGTGGGAACAGAAAATCCCACTGACGTCATGCAGGGTTACAGTATGAAGGGAGGCATGTCGGCGGCCATGAGTCGGGAGCCATTGGGATGGCCCCAATAACGGCAATCTGTGTTGTGGAGGGGCTGGGTAAACATGGCACTGATGAGGGCAGGGGAAGGTCCCAATATCTGTGGAGGGAGGAAGGGGGTCTTCTATTGAGATCGAGGTGCCCTTCCAAAATGGTGCCTGAGCTCTTTGCAGCTGGGCTCACCAGCATGTTTAGGCCCCCCACCAACCCCTGAACTGGCGGACAGCTCACTGCTCTCCCAAAAAATGATTGTCTGGGACGATTATGGCCCGGACCATGCCTGAAAGACTAGCACGGATCGCTCTGGTTTTCTTGTCGTTATGACACAAAGGGCAGGATTTTCCAGCCACGCTCGCCCAAAAACGGGAAAATCCCACCCCAGGTCAATGGACATGTTCTGTCGCCCCACCCGATTCCAGTGGTGGGTGGGACGAGAAAATTCCTCCCTTATGGCGCAATATTACTGGCTGTTCATGTCCCACTACCATTGCAAGCGAGGACAGTGAATTTTGCACTCAGACAAATCTCCGTTCACTGCAGCGTGACCCAAAAATCTCACTGATGTGAATGGATGGAGGATTCCGCGCTTACTTTTTTGGGGGGGAAATCACGGCCCAGGTTGCCAGCTGTTCCAGTATTGCACTGGAGATTTGGTGCAGGAGGTCAAGCGGAGGAGAAACATTGGGCAAGAATTTCCACCCCCACCCTCATGGCATGTTTTGTGGCAGCACAAGTGGCCCACCAGAGGCCGTTGGAGGGATCTTATGGTCCTGCTACTGTCAATGAGGTTTTCCGTTGTTCACACCATCTGCCACTGGGGAACCCATAGTGGGGGCTCACTGTCAATGGGACCGGACAATCCCATATCTCATAACAAGTAATTTAACCATGCTAGCCACATTACCGAAACACATTGCACCTCATTTCTTGTAGGACAGAATGGCACTTGACTGGAGCCAATAGCACTTAACATCAAGTGCTGAAACTATGGAAGATAATGAAAGTCTCATACTTAATCCTCTTTCTCACATCTCATTTCTCCTTCATCTCAAAATTGCTTCTGGTTTATAAGCTGAAGATAAAATAAGCAGACACCTCTTGCTTTCCCCTATGTCTTCACCAAAACTCCACCCTGGTGGCTCTCTCCTTTCAGATACCCACAGACTACAACCTGGACAGACAATAGCAAGAGGTGGTAGATAGGAAAATAGATAAAGAAGCACTGTCACTTGCTCTCGCATTTGCAACCACTAGCGCAGATTCTGACAAAGTGTGTACTTTAGAGCTTTTCTTAGATGTGGGATCTGCACATGACAATTGGTATGAGTGGCCTGCAGCCAGGGCTCGGGATAAGGGCAGAATGGGTGCAATCTCTCCAGAAGCAAGGTCACTCATGAGTTCTGCTGCTGAGGACTCAGATGAGGACTTGATGGGGCAATCTACAGAAGAAAGCTAATGGACATGCAGAATGAAATACATTGGCAGGCTTGCTAAACAACCTGTCATCAATGTCCAGGAGTCTACATCTACTCGATACAGAGCTTTTGCATAGAGGTTGTAGCCCATCCTTTCCAACCATGATGCAGCATGTGATGGCCGATGTTTCAGCTTCCATTGCAACACATGGTGTGGAAATGCTGGCGTTGGACTGGGGTGGGCACAGTAAGAAGTCTCAAAGCACCAGGTTAAAGTCCAACAGATTTATTTGGTATCACGAGCTTTCGGAGCACTGTTCCTTCATCAGGTGAGTGGATTATTCACCTGATGAAGGAGCAGTGCTCCGAAAGCTCGTGATACCAAATAAATCTGTTGGACTTTAACCTGGTGTTGTGAGACTTCTTGCACTGCAACACAAGCAGATGCCATCCAACATCTGCATATCTGATCTTGCAGTGGAAGCTCAGACTGAAATGATGCACGAGGCTCGTAGCCATTCAAGCTCAGACAGTTGTCATGAAAGCTGAGCTTGATGCCATGCAGCATCTGGTAAATATCAGTCAGCTAATAATCAGAGAGTAGTTATGATCCCTTTAAATAGCACGGGTGCGAGGTCCTTCCTGATGCTGAATATGTTGTGCAAGTTTAAGAGATGACATTAGGTGGAGAGCTGGGTTTCAATATGTCAGCATTGATATTACATGCTGACTGATACTGCAATCTGCCCACTCTGCATACTTCCAACAGACTACCTGTGTGGGTGCTGATGTCCTCACCAAAATGGCATCTGCGGCAGCCTGCATGAGAAATGCAGCATCAAAAGCAGGATGCCATGGAACCAAAGTGTTAGAATTACAGAACCACGAGTGAACAACTGTTTAATACACCAGCAACAAGGCAACATTTAAATTTGATTATGAAAAAAGTAATTAGATCATATCAGTAATTTAAATGTTTCAGAATAATTGATACCTAGGAGTAAGAATCTCATTGCGCAATTCAGTTGCGGTCATAAACCACAAAGACAACGGTGGAGGGGTTTTACGCTATTTTCCAAACAATGGGATTGTATTACAATGTTAGTCATTCCCTTTATTAGTATACATCTCTTATAGTGGAATTTGTACAGTGATTTGCCATACTTTGTTTAGGGTCTCATTTCAGTGGCAATAAATGTTCTTGTGGGCACCAACTAGCAATGTACAAAATGTAATAGGTGCACGTTGACATCTGCACTAAACAGTTAATAATTGTGATATAATCACTGCCACTTGCTAAAGTTGTAATTGCAGAATAAAGTGACATGTTTTCAAAGCTTTTCGTCTTGCAATCATTAGGACAGATGCAAGAATGCCAAATTTCAACAGGAGCTATAATTTATACTGCCTGAGAAAGCTTTGCAGGTTGGTTGATAAGTTGACTGATAGGTTGAAGCCTTGCCAGCGAACTATTTTCCCCAGGCTTTTGTCATTACCAGAATGGTTTGAATTGGCTTATTTTAATCAAAAGATTTTGGTATAACATAAATGCTGTAACCCTGGATCGTTGCACTCTGGAAACCCAAAGGAAAAAAAACTAGGCCGATAAATTAGAAATCTCTCCTTTCTTGCTATGTCTAATAAAAACAGGCGTCAATACTCAAAAAATTATACCAATATAAATTCATTCAACAGTAAAAATTGTCTTGATTTTTCTAAGACAGACCCTTATTTCACAGGACAACCTAAAAGGCAACAAAGATTATGGTCAGAGTTAAGAACAGCTTTAGTTATTACCATAGCAATGGCATCAGTTAAGGATATCCATGTTGATGGAGAAGTCAAGTCAGCAGCAATTCTGGCAACAGGAATATGCTTGAAGAATTTCAAAGATTTCAGTTTCTAGATGTGAAAACTTCTGTGTGAAGGTTGCAACTTTAAATTTCTTCAAACTGCTGATAACGAAAAGGCTGAATTCAAATTCTACCATCATCTTGGATAATCTGTTTGCACAACAACAAGATCTTATGGCTTGCTCGCCAAAAGTTCTTAACATCACAATTGCTTGAAATAAACTCTCCCTATCACAGGAATGTTCCAAAAGGTAATACACAGATTCTGGAAATCCCATTGAGGGAAAAGGCATGCTTTTGAATTTGGAAAATACTTTGTCAAAGTACTGGAGTAGAACCAGCACTGCAACTAAGGGCAGGATTTTCCGGTCCCTCCCACCTGCGTGATATTTTGGTCCTGCCGATGTCTACAGTGATTTGAATGGCCCACCGGGCCTAACCTGTGCATAATCAGCTTGGGTAAACAATAATTTCACAGCCTACAAAATAGATTTTTTTTCATTACCTCGCCTGTCATCTTTTCAATGTTAATGAATATTGCTATTTTACTTTAAGTAAAGTTTATTTATTAGTCACAAGTAAGACTTACATTAACACTGCAATGAAGTTACTGTGAAATTCCCCTATTTGCCACAGTCCGGCGCCTGTTCGGATCAATGCACCTAACCAGCACGTCTTTCAGAATGTGGGAGGAAACCGGAGTACCCGGAGGAAACCCACGCAGACACGGGGAGAACGTGCAAACTCCACACAGTGATCCAAACTGGGAATCGAACCCGGGTCCCTGGCGCTGTGAGGGAGCAGTGCTAACCAATGTGCTCCCATACCGCCTCATTTTTTATTGAATTCAAATTCCACCATCTGCTGTGGCAAGAATTGAACCCAGGTCCCCAGAACATTAGCTGAGTTTCTAAATTAATAGTCTAGCGATAAGACCACTAGGCCATCGCCTCTCGGGTACATTAGACTTATTGAAAAATTAAATTTCTATTAAAATTTAAAAACTTTACCTTTTGTCATTTATAATATAGCCAGAATGGGTCCTACGTTACAAAATGTGGCAACATCTGACATCATCATGGCCTTTCCTCAAAACTTCTGAATGCAAAAGCAACTCGCATTATGTTTAGAAAGTATTACTGTAACTTACTAAAACCTGAGCCAAATGCTTTTCAAAGATTCTACGTTTTCAAGCTTCTTTCTTAGTCCCTTGAGATCTTGAACTTTGCTTTTGAAGTTTGGATTGTTTGTAAAATGGGAGACCAGGCATTTGGAGTTTGGTAGATGTATTTTTACACCACAGTTGCATATTTAAGATAAGGTGTTACATCAGTCACGAGTCTCTGGAGAGAGAGAGATGGAACTTTCCCGAGTATGCTCATTTGTTTGTTTATTTTTGGACAAGCACTTGTGCAAAATCAGGATAAAACAGCTGAACCAGTTGGAAACTTCAATGTCATATTTTAATTATATTATTCAGCCTGTGCCATTCAGTACAAACATAGGAACAAGGAGCCCTTCAACCCCTTGAGCTGTCTCTTCCATTTAAAAAGGTCATAGCTAATCTGATAGTAGCCTCAAATTTGCATTATGCTGACCCCCATATTACCCCCTTGCTTACCAAAAATCTATCCACCTCCACATGAAAAATATTCAAAGGCTCCGCCTCCACGTTCTTTTCAGACACAGAGTTCCAAAGACTATTGACCCTCTGAAAAAAAATTGCCTCATCTCCGTTTTAAATGACCCCTTATATTTAAAGTGACCTCTAGTTCTAGATTCTCCCACAAGAGTTTATTTCAAGTTTTTATTTTTTTATTAGTGTCACAAGTAGGCTTACATTAACACTGCAATGCAGTTACTGTGAGAATCCCCTAGTCGCCACACTCTGGCACCTGTTCAGGTACGCTGAGGGAGAATTTAGCATAGTCAATGACACCTAACCAGCACGTCTTTTGGACTGTGGGAGGAAACAAGAGCACCCGGAGGAAACCCACGCAGACACGGGGGCAACATGCAGACTCCGCACAGACAGTGACCCGAGCTGAGAATCGAACCAGGGTCTCTGGCGCTGTGAGGCAGCAGTGCTAACCACTGTGCTACCCTAGAGGAACCATCTTCTCTGCATCCACCCTGTCAATATCCCTCAGAACCTTATATGTTTCAATCAAATTGCCTATTACTCTTCTAAACTCCAATGGATACAAGCCTAATCTGTCTAACCTTTCCTCATAAAACAACACATCCATTACAGGCTGGTGAACCAGCTCTGAACTGCTTCAAAAGCATTTACATCTTTCCGTAAATAAGATGACCAATACTGTACAAAGTACTCCAGATGTGATCTCACTAGTGCCCTGTAGAACTGCAGCATAACCTCAATATTTTTGTATTCAATTCTCCTTGTAACAAAATTATTACATTCTATTAGCTTTCCTAATTACTTGCTGTATCTGCAAACTAGCACCCAGATCTCTGTACCTCAGAGCACTGCAATCTCTCACCATTTAGATAATGGGCTGAATTTTCCCAAAAGGTTTCTAAATGGTATAACGGCATGAAAATGGGAGTCCTCCATGCCGGTCTTTTCGGTGGGGCATCTGGACCCTCCCGAGAGTCCCCTGGCAGACCCCCGACATGCTGCCCCCTGCATATTCCCCCTATCATCGTGTAAACCCCCCGGTCACAGTCCCACCTCCACAGTCCCCACATCCTTGGCAATGCCCCTGGCACACTTAATGTGCCCAACTCAGCACTGCCAGGGTGCCCGATGGCCACTGCCCGGCCATGCCCCTGGTCACCTGGGGGTTTCAATGGCCTCCCATCGCCCTGGTGTGGCCATGGCACCTGGCAGAGCAATAGTGATTCTTGCCGGCATGACATCTCACTGACGAGGTGGGAAGCAGCTGTGTACGAAGCCATTCTCGCCGGTAAAACAGGGCCACAATCCGACCCGCACCAGATGTGAATCAGATGTTTGGCCTCTCATGCTATCTTCCCAGCTCGCCATGCTGATCGACCGGCGCAGCGAGCTGGTAAGATTGAGCCCAATGTGCTTTCTTTTCTTTTTCTGCCAAACTGCACAATTTCACATTTCCCCACATAATACCCCATTTGCCAGATTTTTGCCCACTCACTTAACCTAACTCACTCCTTGCCGCTTACTTACCGATCTTTATGTCATCAGCAAATTTGGCAGCCATCTCTTCAATCCCTTCAACCAAGTCATTTATATCAATTGCAAACAGTTGAGGTCCTGGCACTGATCCCTGTGGCACACTGCTCATTACATTCTGCCAACCTGAAAAAGACCTTTGCACTTTGCTTCCCGTTAGCTAGTCAATCTTCTAACTATACCAATATGTTACCCCCTATAACACTAGCTTTTATTTTCCACAATAAACTTTGATGTGGCACTCTATCAAATGCCTCCTGGAATTCTAAGTACAATACTTTCATTGGTTCCCCTTTATCCACAGCACATGTTACTTCGTCAAAGAACTCCAATAAGTTGGTTGATTTCCCTTTCACAAAACCATGTTAACCATCCTGATTACTTTGAATGTTTTTCAAATGCTCTGCTATAACTTTTTAAGGAACAGCTTCAAACACCTTTGCTATGACAGATGTTAGGCTAACCGGCCTGTAGTTTCCTGCTTTCCGTCTCCTTCCCTTTTGGAGTAATGGGGTTACATTTGCTATCTCTCAATCTAACGGGACCTTCTCTGAATCTAGGGAGTTTTGGAAAATTAAAACCAACGCAACATCTGTCTCACTAGACACTTTTTTAAAGACCCATCAGGACCTGGGCTCATATCAGCTGCAGTTCCAACAATTTACCCAGCACCACTTCTCGGGTGACTGTAATTTTCCTGAGTTCCTCCTTCCTTTCCAATTCCTGGTTTATAGCTGCTCCTGGGATGTTACTTGCATTCTCTATAGCAGGGTTTCCCAAACTGGGTTTCACAGAACCCTGGACTCGCCCAGGATTCGGCGGCTGTTCCAGCCATTTTAAATTTTTTAACTGCTGCTCTTACAACTTGACCAATCGAAGGTGCTTTTTTCACTTTGTTGGTTACTGATAGCCGCACTGGTCACTTACCAGTAGCCAATGCACTGACAGGCCAGCCTCTGATTCAACAAGCTGGAAATACTAGCAAAGTCAATTTAAACTCACAGGCAAGGCCAAGAGTGAAGGCAACCGGACGGTGGAGCAAACTAAGTTACATCCACAGGCCATCATTGCCGCAAGATTCTCTAAATAGGAGGGCTTGGTGTCCGGCAGCTCCAACCACACCCCCCCTCCCACACCCCTGCCAAAACCTTCAACCCCCCCTCCTTCCAAGACCCAGGTCCACCCTTCCAGAACACCTGTCTACTCTTGCAGAACCCTTGTCCACCCTTCCAGAACCTTGTCCACACCCCCAGAACAACGTCTCCCTTTCCCCTCCAAAGGTCTGATTGACAACACGCCAGGATGATGGACCTTGTTGGTTGTGTTGGCAAGTGACTCGTCAAGATGCGAGGGCAATGATGACTCACTGTGATGTTGGCTTGGTGCCGCCTAAGTCTGATTCCTGTCTATCTTCTGAAAGCACACAGACTTCCAGGCTCATGTCTGAGTGAGGGTCGGGGGCACTATCGTTTTGCACAACACTCTGGGAATGGGGGGGTGGGGGGGCATGGCAAGGCCTATGGTTCAATGTGAAGAAGCTGTCATTCCGGGATGTCTGTCACTGTGGGTCTCCATGGCTCTCACTGTCGGGATTGATTGGAGGGCTTGTGGGACATTCTGAGTACAGGTGGGGGGATAAACTCCCAGTGCGAAATGGGTTAAAGACAGAAGAGTTGCAACTTTGAGGTGCAATATTCTTTCATAGTGAATATTTATAGTGATAATTATCTGATTCCTCAATATGGTGTCTTCACTTGTGCCCTCTGTATGGGTGTCTCCCCAGGATGCACATCAGAAGTGGAGATGGCCTGCTGTCTTCTGTGTCCTGTAGCCTATGATGCCCTCAACGGGCATCCTCTGGAGACTGGGACCTGGAGGGCCCCAGCCGATTTTCGGGTGTCACTGATGTAGCTGTGCTGCCCTGTTCTACTCGCTGCCCTTGCAATGCACCAGAGTCAGGAAGCAGGGGATTCAGAAGGGCTAGAGACTGACTGAGTCTTCTGAGTGGGAGGCCCTGGTATGGGCTCCAGCACTTCCTCCTCTCTTGGGGTGCTTGTCAGCCCCTGGATCACTCCATGATAGAGAGGGGCAGCTGGAGTGAGCTTTAGAAGTCTCTGCATCACTTGGCACTGCCAGTCCCGGAGGCCCACCATTCTCTGCACCATGGGTGAGAGTCCTCAGCAATGGGTATCTGCATCTGGACCCCTCTGGAATTGTCCTCAGTGACTGGGGCAACATCTCGCAGCCCTCAGCCATGGTCCATTGTGACTGGGCCATGCTCCTGTGGCCCTCAGCCATGGTCCTCAGAGACTGGACAATGCCTTGGACTCTGCCATGCATGACTCCAAATTCCTCCCCAGGCTTTCCACTACAGTGTCGGCCTGGGTGCCACGCAGTGCCAGCACTATCTCCTACGCCTGAAGGCTTTGGGACTCCTCCAAGCAGCCTTACAGTTGCTGGAATGTTGCTGGCACCCTCTCCTGCAGTTCCCTGCTCTGCCTTTGCATTCCAGGAGCTTTGAAAGAACCTCTTCCAGAGGCTCAGCATCTGGCTGGGGGTCAGCTATTTTCTGGGATCCAGCAGACCTCCGCCTGCCTAATCCCTTGGACATTCCTGCCTCCACCTGCATCAACGACTGTGTGCTGCTCCCCAGATTGTGACCCAGAAGCCTGTCTGCTAATTCCACCCACCAAGGTGTATGTCTCTGCGCTGGCGATGGTGCAGATGATGCCTCGGTTCCTTCCTCAGAACTTTCCACGGAGGTGCTGACTCCAGATGGTCCGGCCTCATCAGGTGTTAATCCTGCAAGACAAGAAATATGGTTCAGTGTAAGGGAGGGACAAATGTCTGAGCAGATTGGAACATACTTGATGAAGGTTCTGTGGATCCTCACTTCTGTGGTGCAGGCTGACCTCACAGCTGTGTGTGGCTCCACTGAGATCCCCATCACTCTCTCTTCATAGGAGATTAGGGGACCAACTCAGAAATGCTGCCACCCATCTTCTTGCTCTGCTTTTTATTATGAGCTTTCTTCTCCTGCAGGGACAAAAAGAGATGATTGAAAGCCTGATGACTGGCGGGTGTGGTGGGAGGTAGCAGGTGACGCATGTTGGTACCGTGCCTAGACAGGAAGGGGTTGTGGCCAGGTGAGTGCCAGAGGGATTTGAGGAATATGCTGCAGTGTTAGATGCTGGAAGGTTGCAAGGTCAGGGAGTGGATTGATGTAGATATCCCAGGTGCAACAGACGAGACTGAAGCCAGGATGTGACAGATGGACACTCACCTTTGCAGCTCGAATTAGATCATCCATTTTCTTATGACATTGGACAGCAGTCCTTAGTGTCACTGCAACCCGGCTGCATTGGCTTCCCTGCTTCTGAGTCTTCTACCCACTCAGGAGTTCAGGGTAGCCTAATTCTCCTCCACTGTGTCCAGACGCCTTGTCAGGTCTGCCTCTATGAAGCATGGAGCTGCTCTCCGTGCTGCCATCGTCCTGGCATGACTAACTGTGTGTGCAGAGGGAGTGTTTAAATGAAGCTCCCCTTGCTAACAGTGCATAGCTGCAAGCCAGTTTGGGCAACTCACATGCCTGGGGACTCCAAATCGACATGATTCACGTGGGGTTCTTTCAATGCACCAACTGCGGGAAAATTGTGATCTGATCTGTGAATCAAACCGGTTTTCTTGCTCAAAATGACACTTCATTTTTGGGGGAAAATTCCATCCCATATCTATTACTTTACCCCTCCCATGCTGCTTCCAAATACTCCTTACTGCTCATATGGAGAATTGGTGCAGACATGATGGGCCAAGTCGCCCTCTGTGCAATAACAATTCTGTGATTTTGTGATTATTAATTGCCAGTTTATTTTCCCTGCAGAAGAAATTGGCACACAATATCTACAGCTGGGAAGAGGTTTCCTATCTTTAAATTTCTCACCCACTTGGAGATAAGGTCAGACAACTTATGGAGAGGTTACAAAGCTTGTATGGGGGGAGGTACTGATGGCAATATTACCGTGACAGATTAGGCTACTAAATGATCACCTGCAATGTCACCCTAACATCCCTGTAAAACATCACACCTTCACACTCTTCTACCCGCTTAGCTATCTTTCATGTATTCAGCAACTTCCATTCTTTTAGCCACCCTTCTTACAGATCCAACAAATCACACAAGCAGGACAGAGGAAGGAAAATCATAATGATAAAAATTAAGAGAACCACACCAATCAGAAATCACAGCTGCATGATGCTGCTATCATTCAGGTCTGCAGCACATGTCAGGCCTCTACCTATCCCCATCCCCATATCTACCTATATACCTATCCCTATCCCCATATCTACCTATATACCTATCCCGATCCCCATATCTACCTATCCCCATCAGAATAAGATGCCAGTGAAACATGAAAGATGAGAACAGGCTGCCCCAGAATTATTTCCAGAGATGCAACCAGCAGCAGGTCCCTACAGGTGCCAGTTGTAATGGGAAAGGATTATCTCAGTCTCGTGACTCTTCTGTACATCAATGAGGTGCAAACAACTTCCCACATACTGTCCCTCAGTGATACCCAACTGCACAATAATAGAAACAAAAGCCATGGTGTGCTTCTCTAACAGACTAAGCAGGTCAACTTCGAGAGAAAGGGACCATTTCCTCTGTGTCAAATGTAGTCCCATAGTCTGGCTCTGTGTGGGATCCAAGAGGCTCCAAGGACTTATTCTTATTCTTTGTTAGAATTAGTCCAAAAGGGAATACAATTTTTTGGAAGATACACTGTACATCCAAAGAACTGGATCTAAAAGTCCATTAGTGTTCCAGTCTTTCATGCCTACCATCTTCATTCTTCACTATATTTTTTTAATATGGACATTCTGGGTTGGATTTTGGAGATGTGGAATGAAGCAGGTGTGCCAGCAATGTCCTGCTACTGGCAAGTGTGCTGATCTATGGTCAGAGCCCCATGTCCAGGTAAATTTGAGGGAAGCTGCAAGGGTTTGGTGAGTGACAGCTACCTGATTTCCAACAGCACTGATCAGTTAGCTCAATCAAATTGTTAATTGAGGGCACTGACCAGAGCATTCCAGAAGCATGTGAGCCCCCATTGAGACTGAAAACTGGTTGATGAATGAAGGCAGATTCCCGGCGGCAGCTGTGACCATCTTTTACTTTTTGGAAATTCTTTAGAGGGTGCCTTCATTTTGAGGCGCTTTTTATTGGTGGTGCTCCTTGTAACACTGGGGCTGCTGAACTTCCAGGGCAGAATCTCATCAACCTCAGAAACCCACCTTCCATTTTTCATTGACCTCAGGCCACTTAATTGACCTCCTCCTCCATAAGCGCCTTTCGAACCAAACTACTGGCACTTATGGCTTCCCAACCCATATTTCATACCAATGGCACAATCAGGACCTGGGGATGAAAATTCTGCCCAACATTGTTATGTGAACCACAAAGTTTTCACACATCAAGTCATGTTGCCACATCTTTTCCAACAGAATGTTCCTACACAACCTTGAAAATAAACCATGGTAAACTGTCAATGTGACAAATGGGACTAATGAATGAAACACATTACAACTTCTCTAAGCAGTATTAAATAAACAGCTGGCCTTTTACCATTTAGTGAGATGTCATGAATATGTTGCTGTAGTTGGCTGTTAAACCAACCATTTAATCAACTGAGATGAAACTTCAGTCTTAAAAATTATTTGTCGCCTCTTTTAATCAGTTCAAATAAAGAGCAATGCTTTCTCTTAATGTGTGACAATTGAAATACCTAACAGAATTTTTAAAAAGCCCACATTATTGAAATGAATATTTTTATTTCTAAGTGTATGAGATATCGGTTATAATGGTTTATGGCTTGACTCATTGACAGTTCAGTGTGTTAGTTGTGACTTTCACAGTCTGTTGGCAGTTTCTGGGAAAGCCATCACACCTGTGACTTTGGCTTTGATTAATGAGTCTTTCAACTCATCACCACCATCTGAAGGAGGGCCGCGGCCTTTTTGGGCTTCAGTGATTTATTTGCCTTCAGTGCAACGCCAGGAAGGTATCTTCCGTAAAGAAAGCCACACCTGTTTAAAGCTAATGAAAACCTCAATATGTCACTGTCTAGACAAGCCAAAACGCATGTTAAACTAGATAAAAGATTTATTCAAGTTACATGAATGCAGTTTTGTCCCAACCTGTCAATTTAAAGAAGCATAAGACCTTCCTCAATGACACTCCACATAATGTCAAGTTTCTGAGTGACTATTTCAAATGTTGTGCTGAGATAAAGGACCTTTCATAAAACAATACAGGATATTTTAGAAAAGTTAATTGATAACCTTTACCATGTTCTTCAGAAAATTGGGGCAATTTTCAAGATGAATTACTTATTGGCTGTTTAAAAAGGCAAATTTGCAAGGATAAACATTAGAGCAAACAGTGAAAATCCTGAAGTAAGAAGTAATTTCAATACTCTGAAAATTTTATATCTTCAAAAAAAACAGTTCATGTGCTGATGATACTTAAAGTGGAAACAATTGATATATTTTTGGACAAATTTCAACATATGGCTATAATTTATAACCAACAGTATCTTCACATTTAAAGTAATATATCAACATTGCCTCAAAATGGGTGATTTTTAATCGTTTTAAATTTTATTTCAAACCTCAGCATCCAAAAAGTTGCAGTATAATTTTAATGTTGCCATAGAAATAAATTAATTTTGAAAGAAGAGCACATATCTATCACATTTCAAAATGCATTAAAAGCTATTTCATTTCAAACTGAAGCTTAAGCAAATTGAACAGTAAAACTTCCATTCATTCTACATCAATAATTAAAAGTCGACTGAATTGCTTCTAAAATTTCTTGGTGTAACTAATTTTGATACTGCATATACCAATGCTTTTGGTTACTGTTGTCAATCATTGCTAATGCTTTACTCTGACACTTAAATATTAGGTTATATTTCCATTTAAGTCTAAAACTTCCACTATATTAAACAGGTATTTGCAGCAGGTAACTGTATAGAGCAATATTAGGTGGCAGTCCAGGGTAATATTGCCAGTTGCAATTTGCAGTGGAGTCTTTAAGAATGCAAGATCAAAATATCCTTTGTTTATGAACTTAATGTGAAATTTAACATGCACAGCTCCACTCTCATCGAAAGATATGCAGGTTAGGTAGATTGGCCGTGCTAAATTGCCCCTTACTGTCCCAAGATGTGCAAGCTCGGTGGATTAGCCATGGTAAATGCACAGGGTTTACAGGGTTAGGGTGGAGGGGAGACACCTGGGTGGGATGCTCTTTCAGAATCGGTGCAGACTCGACGGGCTGAATGGCCTCTTTCTGCACTGCAGGGATTCTATGACTCTCCAGTTAGCAACTTTTAATGCTCTGAGTGAACAGACTGCATTGTCCAACCTCATCACATTAACATTTAATTTAAATGTGCTGGATCTAAGGTAGTCCAATTCCACCTGCATAATTTTGAAGCACAGCTTCACATTAAACTATGTCTAGTGCCAAACTCCTTGTAGTCTGAGACTATACACTGAAAATAGTCACAAACCTTATGGTTTCAGTTTGGCTCAGATCAGAACAAGTTATGCTGCTTCTTGTCAATGTGAAAGTAGTAGTTTAAAAATAGCCCAACATACTTAACCTTATGGGAACAATAATGGTTACATGAGAACATATATCAGAGAAAAATAACCATGCCATTTGTAAAACTGAATGTAATTAGTTATTTTAATTATCAGTACAAAATTAATTTGTCTAACAACGCATTCAAGTAATTCATATAAAACTGCAAATTACAAATCTCCTTACATGCAACTGGTTTGAGTCTTGAAAAATACTTAGAAATGCAGTCATATTACCTTGCATTCCATTCTAATGTACAGGATGAAAATCTCCTCCAGCTGTCAGCTCTGAAATTACCAATGGAACCATAGAAATCCATAGTTGCATGGTGTCCAATCACGCTGCCCCTCAAACCATCCAATTAAAAAAAACTTTTGTATTTTAATTTTAATATATGATCTATCCGTGTATGCCATTTCAACTTGCTTTGCTGCCTTCAAAAAGATTTGGAACATATCCCATTCTCTCTGTCCCTCTGCTCCCTTTAAAATCGCATCATGTAGTAAAGTTGGCTCTCCTCAGTCTTCCAATTAAAATGTATCACTTTACACTTCTTTGAATTAAATTGCTCCTGCTAAGAGTTTGTCCATTTCACCCCTCCATCTATTTTTATCCTGAAGTCTGTTAATATGCTCTTTATTGTTTACTACATTTCTGGACTTCATGTCCAGGCCACTAATGTATATCCCTATTTGATATATTGTTGAAAAAAGACATAAGTTGGCAAAGCTTTTCATTTGCACTCATCAGAGCAAATTTCAAGAATACCAAATGTAAGGAGAACAACAATTTATCCTTCATGAGAAGAGAATGCTGATTGGTTGGCAAGTGGACTTTGATTATCATGAAGAATGCACCAGTTAACTGACGACTGGGAGTGGGATATTCTGGTCGCGCTCACCCCAAGACCGGAAAATCGCGTCCGAGTTCAACAGACGTTTGCATGGTCCACTCTCTGCTTGCTACGATTCCCATGGCGGGCAGGATGAGAAAATTCTGCCCTGAGAGTTTTGTTTAGTTGAAATAGGAACAATGGGTGGAATTCTCCCAAAAAATTTCTAAGTGTCGAATTTGCGTGAAAACTGGAGTAATTCACGCTGTTCTTTTCAGTGGGAGTTCAGAGAAGAATTTCCCACACTCTGTACACTGCAAAGGCCACCAGTGTGAATATCATTAAATTTCAGAGGGCGGGGCCTATCCCCACCGGAGAGGCTGAAATCAGCGCGCTGAGCAGGCTACTGCGCATGCGCCGATCTGTCAGTTCTGAAATCGGCGCATGTGCAGTGGCCCCGCATTGATAGCCTCCTGATTGCTGGCCAGCTCGATCGCTGGCCAGCCCCGTGATCCCGCAATGCCAGCCCTCCACCACCCCCCAAGGCTCGATTGCTGGCCCACTGACCATTCCTGGGAGCCCTTAACCCCCCCTCCCCTGCCCCGCCACAATCTCCAACCCGTGACAGTCACCCCCTCCGCAGCTTTGACCCCTCCCCCAGCAGGCTCACCGCCCCCCTGGCTGTCCCCCCCTGCCTCCCAGCCCCGATCGCTGGCCTCCCTGTTTCCCCCACTGATCCCTATGCAGAGTGGCAGCAGGACCCCCACCCCTACTGATCCCACCCTAGACCCCGCCCCATCAGGCTCCATCCCCTTGTCACTGCCCTATGCCCAATGGGCAGTGCCAAGGTGCCCTCTGGGCATCAGCACTTTGCTTTTTGGGATGTGTCAGGGCACAGGCTGGAACTGCCAGGGTGCCAATGCCCAGGGGCCGTCCCCTGTTGCCCGACCCTCTGGAGGACCCCGATTGCTCCTTCTTCACTCTAGCTGGTTCAGGCCACTAGCTCCCACAAAGTGGGGAGCTACGATAATCCCTGCTGGAGTGAAATACTCTGGCGGGATGGGAGATGCTAGCGGGCCCGGAGACTTCAGTCCCAGGCCTGCTAATCATATTTAAATTCTATTACAATGACCATGTAAATGGGCTTTGCGCCTCCACACCGATTTCCGGCATGGAACAGACGCCGCCAGAAATCTAGCACTGGGAGATGTAAGCAGGTCACGAACGCTTGTGCAAACCCCGTGAATCAGCTGGCGCGGGAATCTCCCAGCCCACTGCACAAAAAAAATTAGTGCAGCAGGATTGAAGAATCACAGCAAATGTGTATACATGCTCTTTCTGTCTGCAAAGAACAGATCCATGTGTATTAATATATGTAGCTTCAAGCAGACATAAGTGCACCATGTTGTAGACCTGACTGATAATCTTAAATTGATTGTCAGCGTAATTCTTAACACACTCAGGGTTAATTTAGCAAATGTTGTCCAATTGTGAAATCATACCTAATGTTGGACACTATGGATGGAATTTTCCCAACCTGCCTGTCATGTTGACCTCAGGTGGGATTTTCTAGTCTTGGGGTGAGCGCGGCTGGAAAATCCCACCTCATGCTTTAAATTTTATAAGCACTTTACCTACTGCAAACAGCCGAAGTGACATGCTGTTTGATATTATCCGCTCGTCTTTGAGGCATACGGACTGCATACCTAGCATCACATAAGCACTGAAAATCATATACCACATTACTCATCAGCAGAACGTCTTTTTGGCTTGACAGCAGCATCCTTTTAGTGGTGAACACCACTTGTGATAGCAGCATGAAATATCTAGCTTCACCTGTTGCTCACATATTGAGATAGCTAACCCTTCTAGGGTAATCTGAGGTACACTGGGCACTTTTCACAGTCCATAGTACCTGGACCAAATCTCTTTTTAAATCACTAAAATTAGTCCTCCTTTTGTTAAATATTTTTTGCTTGATTGTTCCTTGAGTGTTTCCATAACTATTCTAAACCTAATAAATTATGTTCCCCAAATGCTCCCCTCCTGAAACATGCTCCAATTTCCCAGAACTAAATCCCGTTATTTGCCCTTCCTTCTTGGGCTGGAAATGTAGTATGCATGCACCCCAGTATGGCATTATAGTATACAATATTTGGCCTCAGATGCACTGTCAGAACCAGTGAGATTGATTCAATGAGAACAATGATCAAATTAAGGAACTACTACAAAAATCTGGCATATGCAGATTGCTGAAAAGAAAAGATACAGCCACTGCTAAGAAATCACTCCAACCTAGCAAAGGAACCTGCCAGAAGTTGCATAGGATGCAAGATGCACAGTGGGCCAAACAAGCGAGAACTTCAAGTCTATTCTGATGAGCACGACGTGCGGATTTTCTCTAAAGTCCAGAAGATTGTGTATGGTCCTCCCTCATGCGGTAACTCACCTGTTCTCAGCATTGAGAGGGAATCTCGCCTGATGGATAGGACCGTTATTAAAGAGTATTGTAATTGCCCATCCATCATAAATAGGATAGCTATTGACAGACTTTCAGATTGGCCAATTATGAAAAACTGGACAGGCCCTCTGTTGTGGTGGTTGACAAAGCCATCAGGTCCTTACCCTCAAGGAAAGTTCAGGCTTAGACAGAATTCCAGGAGAAATTTACAAATTGTGGAAATCCCAGCTTGCCATCAGCTCACAATTAAATCACAGAATGAGGGATCAACAAACTATTTCTGAAAACTCCTCAGGATGCTAAGATTGTTAACTTGCAGAAAGGAAAGGGGCAAAACACCTATATGTGACAACCACAGAGGAAGTTCGCTGCTTGTGATAGCTGGTAAGATTCTAGCAGAAGTTCGATCTAACAGACTGGTAAGCCACATAGCAGAACATGTACTGCCGGAAAATCAAAGTGGGCTGAAGAAAGACAGAGGTACTAATGGCCTGATCCTTGTTGAATGCAAAATAAATTTCAATGAGCAGAAATGACTGGAATTGAAGCACTCATCAACAGCGCCCAGCTCAGAGGGAATGGAAATGTAGTACAAATGACTGACAACTTAAACTTGGTCTATGAGGTAGACCAAGATTAAAGTTTAAGGACTACTTGAAGGCAAAGCTCAGGAAATGTGGCATGTCCACGACAGATTGGGAGAAAATTGCACAAGAAAGATCTATCTGGGGAACAATCGTAAGAGGTGCTATTGTTTTTTGAACAGCAAAGAATAGAGGGAGCAAAGGACAAAAGGAAAGCTAGAAAGGCTAGTCTGTCCCAACAAAATCAGAAACTCATTCTTGCCTGCATTGTGAAAAGCGCTGCCTGAAATTGAGGGCCTGTGAGAACAGCTGTGCCCAGATGAGGAGAAGGGTAAAGTGAGGCCTTAAAGTTGTGAAGAACAATAGTATTTAATAATGACGCGCAGATCTTACAAGTGCTAAAGCCCTCCAATGATCTGGGCCTCACTTTGCCCATGCCCATCCTGTGCCCCAGCAATTCCTTATACTTGCGTACCCTCCCACTATGTCCAGGTTTATTCCCAGGATTCACATCAGTAGTTGAGACTGCCTGCTGCCTTCCACGCCCTGTTGCCTGAGATGCCCTTGGCAGGTATACTATGGAAGTTCTGGATCTGGAGGGCCCCGGCCTACTCTCGGGTGTCACTGGTGTTGCTGCGTCACTCACTGCCCTGCGTTTCACCAGTATCAGGAGGTGAGAATTCAGGAGGCTGGTCACTACCAGGCTGTTGTGGGTTGAAGGCCCCGGGTTGTGCTCTAGCAGATCCTCCTCCCTCCAGGTGCTCATGGGACCCTGGGTTACTCCATGGGGTGGACGAGCAGCTGGAGTGAACTCCAGAAGCCTCAATGTCATCTGGTGCTGCCAGTCCTGTAGGCCTGCCATTGACTGCACCATGGTGTTGAACCCCTCAGACATGGTCCTTATGGACCAAGTCATGCTCCAGAGTTATCTGGTCATGGATTTGACATCTTGCCCCAGCTTTCCATTGTAGATGACACCCTTGCAGAGTTGTCCTGGGTACCACGCATCGCCAGCAATATCTTCTGTAACTGAAGGCTTTGGGACTCCTCCATTTGGCCCTGCAGTTTCACCTCTCCTGGTATTCCTAGCTCTGCCTTAGCATCTCCACCAGCTAAGGGACAAACATAGGTATACATAGGTTCTATAGGTATGTCAAGAACAGAAGGTTGGTTAGGGCAAGTTTAGGGCCAGTTATAGATGGCAGAGGGAAGTTATGTGTGGAACCGGAGGAGATTGGTGAAGCATTGAACCAATATTTCTCTTCGGTGTTCACGCAAGGGGACATGAATATAGCTGAGGAGGACACTGGGTTGCAGGGGAGTAGAATAGACAGTATTACAGTTGATAAGGAGGATGTGCAGGATATTCTGGAGGGTCTGAAAATAGATAAATCCCCTGGTCCGGATGGGATTTATCCAAGGATTCTCTGGGAGGCAAGAGAAGTGATTGCAGAGCCTCTGGCTCTGATCTTCAGGTCGTCGTTGGCCTCTGGTATAGTACCAGAAGATTGGAGGTTAGCGAATGTTGTCCCATTGTTTAAGAAGGGGAACAGAGACTTCCCCGGGAATTATAGACCGGTGAGTCTCACTTCTGTTGTCGGCAAGATGTTGGAAAAAATTATAAGGGATAGGATTTATAGTTATTTGGAGAGTAATGAATTGATAGGTGATAGTCAGCTTGGTTTTGTGGCAGGTAGGTCGTGCCTTACTAACCTTATTGAGTTTTTTGAGAAAGTGACCAAGGAGGTGGATGGGGGCAAGGCAGTGGACGTGGTATATATGGATTTTAGTAAGGCGTTTGATAAGGTTCACCATGGTAGGCTTCTGCAGAAAATGCAGATGTATGGGATTGGGGGTGATCTAGGAAATTGGATCAGGAATTGGCTAGCGGATAGGAAACAGAGGGTGGTGGTTGATAGTAAATATTCATCATGGAGTGCGGTTACAAGTGGTGTACCTCAGGGATCTGTTTTGGGGCCACTGCTGTTTGTAATATTTATTAATGATCTGGATGAGGGTATAGTTGGGTGGATTAGCAAATTTGCTGATGACACCAAAGTCGGTGGTGTGGTAGACAGTGAGGAAGGGTGTCGTAGTTTGCAGGAAGACTTAGGCAGGTTGCAAAGTTGGGCCGAGAGGTGGCGGATGGAGTTTAATGCGGAGAAGTGTGAGGTAATTCACTTTGGTAGGAATAACAGATGTGTTGAGTATAGGGCTAACGGGAGGACTTTGAATAGTGTGGAGGAGCAGAGGGATCTAGGTGTATGTGTGCATAGATCCCTGAAAGTTGGGAATCAAGTAGATAAGGTTGTTAAGAAGGCATATGGTGTCTTGGCGTTTATTGGTAGGGGGATTGAATTTAGGAGTCGTAGCGTTATGTTGCAACTGTACACAACTCTGGTGCGGCCGCACTTGGAGTACTGTGTGCAGTTCTGGTCCCCACATTACAGGAAGGATGTGGAGGCTTTGGAGAGGGTGCAGAGGAGGTTTACCAGGATGTTGCCTGGTATGGAGGGGAGATCCTATGAGGAGAGGCTGAGGGATTTGGGATTGTTTTCGCTGGAAAGGCGGCGGCTAAGAGGGGATCTTATTGAAACATATAAGATGATTAGAGGTTTAGATAGGGTGGATAGTGATAGCCTTTTTCCTCTGATGGAGAAATCCAGCACGAGGGGGCATGGCTTTAAATTGAGGGGGGGTAGTTATAGAACCGATGTCAGGGGTAGGTTCTTTACCCAGAGGGTGGTGAGGGATTGGAATGCCCTGCCAGCATCAGTTGTAAATGCGCCTAGTTTGGGGGCGTTTAAGAGATCCGTAGATAGGTTCATGGACGAAAAGAAATTGGTTTAGGTTGGAGGGTCACAGTTTTTTTTTAACTGGTCGGTGCAACATCGTGGGCCGAAGGGCCTGTTCTGCGCTGTAATGTTCTATGTTCTATGTTCTATGTTCTATACCCAGAGGAACCTGGCTGGGACACAGCTATGTCTTGGGATCCAGCAGATTTCCGACTATCCGATCCCTAGGACCCTCCTGCCTCTACTTGAGCATCAGAGGCTGTGTGTGCTCAGACTTTGGAGCCTAACATTTACAACATGGAGTGGGTGATCACCTCTATCAGCATATATATGGAAATCAGCATGATGAAGCATCTGTCAATGTCTCAGCTTCTATTGCAGCAAAGTGGATTCTACCAAAGTTGATTTGATTTGAATTATTATTGTCACAATTGGGATGCAGTGAAAAGTATTGTTTCTTGGGCGCCATACAGACAAAACATGCCGTTCACGAGTATCTAGGGGAGAAAGAAGTCTGAGAACTGCAGTAGAAATTCAGGCTGCTACCACCAGGGTTTGGATACTAGTATTCAAAATGCATCTAAGCTGTGAATCTATCTGTACTCCAACAGATTATTAGGATTGCTGAGGTGCCACTCCACAACCAGAACATGCTCCCACTTCACCACTCTGCCAGTGCCCTTGCTGTTGATGGTGTGCAACCTACCACTATCACTGCTGCACTCAATGGGCAAGCACCTTGTAGCAGCACTAGAAAAGATAAAGGCACATGGAAGAGGCACAAAGGAAATGCATAATGACAATAAATTTGTTGTGCATTAGGTCATTATTTAATTTATAAATTTGGATTAGAATATGCATTTTCTGGTGGCTTTTATTTCTGTGTTGTCACAAAGAGATGACATAATTGTCACTGATTAAATGAAAGGTAAGGAATGAGAGGCAGTTGTGAATGAGGAGTTATGATTAAGTTTAATAGTATTGCTTGTGTATCATTTGATCTTGTGCAGATCAGGCAGATAGCAGAAGTCTATCCTCTCATCCTTTTCCTGTGGTACTTGCACCTAATAAGAACATAAGAACTAGGAGCAGGAGTAGGCCATTTGGCCCCTCAAGCCTGCTCCGCCATTCAATAAGAGCATGACTGATCTTTTCGTGCACTCAGCTCCACTTACCCGCCTGCTCACCATAACCCTTAATTCCTTTATTGATCAAATATCTATCTATCCTTGCCTTAAAAGCATTCAGCGAGGTAGCCTACACTGCTTCACTGGGCAGGGAATTCCACAATTCACAACCCTTTGGGTGAAGAAGTTCCTCCTCAACTCAGTCCTAAATCTGCTCTCCCTTATTTTGAGGCTATGCCCCCTAGTTCGGGTTTCATCTGCCAGTGAAAACAACCTCCCTGCTTCTATCTTATCTATTCCCTTCATAATCTTATATGTTTCTATAAGATCCCTCCTCATTCTTCTAAATTTTTCTAAAATCCCAGTCTACTCAGTCTCTTCTCATAAGCCAACCCTCTCAACTCCAGAATCAACCTAGTGAATCTCCTTTGCACCCCCTCCAGTGCCAGTATATCCTTTCTCAAGTAAGGAGACCAAAACTATAAAACGGTACTCTGTTCGTGCCTTATGAGCCTGGTGGAGTTCTTCGAAAATGTGACTAAACACATTGACAAAGGGAAAGCGGTAGATATGGTTTATATAGATTTTAGCAAGGCGTTCGATAAGGTCCCCCATGCAAGGCTTCTAGAAAAAGTGAGAGGGCATGGGATCCAAGGGGCTGCTGCCCTGTGGATCCAGAACTGGCTTGCCCAAAGGAGGCAGAGAGTGGGTATAGATGGGTCTTTTTCTAAATGGAGGTCGGTCACCAGTGGTGTGCCCCAGGGATCTGTTCTGGGACCCTTGCTGTTTGTCATTTTCATAAATGACCTGGATGAGGAAGTGGAGGGATGGGTTGGTAAGTTTGCCGACGACACGAAGGTTGGTGGGGTTGTGGATAGTCTGGAGGGATGTCAGAAGTTACAGAGGGACATAGATAGGATGCAAGACTGGGTGGAGAAGTGGCAGATGGACTTCAACCCAGATAAATGCGTAGTGGTCCATTTTGGCAGGTCAAATGGGATGAAGGAGTACAATATAAAGGGAAAGACTCTTAGTACTGTAGAGGATCAGAAGGACCTTGGGGTCCGGGTCCATAGGACTCTAAAATCGGCCCCGCAGGTGGAGGAGGTGGTTAAGAAGGCGTATGGTGTGCTGGCCTTTATCAATCGAGGGATTGAGTTTAGGAGTCCGGGGATAATGATGCAGCTATATAAGACCCTCGTCAGACCCCACTTGGAGTACTGTGCTCAGTTTTGGTCACCTCATTACAGGAAGGATGTGGAAAAGATTGAAAGGGTGCAGAGGAGATTTACAAGGATGTTGCCTGGATTGAGTGGCATGCCTTATGAGGATAGGCTGAGGGAGCTCGGTCTTTTCTCCTTGGAGAGACGTAGGATGAGAGGAGATCTAATAGAGGTATATAAGATGTTGAGAGGCATAGATCGGGTGGACTCTCAGAGGCTTTTTCCCAGGGTGGAAATGGCTGCTACGAGAGGACACAGGTTTAAGGTGCTGGGGGGTAGGTACAGGGGAAATGTTAGGGGGAAGTTTTTCACACAGAGGGTGGTGGGCGAGTGGAATCGGCTGCCGTCAGTGGTGATGGAGGCAAATGCAATAGGGTCTTTTAAGAGACTCCTGGATGAGTACATGGGACTTAATAGGATGGAGGCTTATAGGTAGGCCTAGAAGGTAGGGATATGTTCGGCACAACTTGTGCGGCCGAAGGGCCTGTTTTGTGCTGTAGTTTTTCTATGTTTCTACTCCAGGTGTGGCCTCACCAGCGCGTTATACAGCAGCATCATAACCTCTCTGTTTTTAAACTCCATCCCTCTAGCAATGAAGGACAAAATTCCATTTGCCTTCTTAATTACCTGCTGCATCTGCAAACCAATTTTTTTTGATTCACGCACAAGAACATCCAGATCCCTCTGCACAGCAGCATGCTGCAATTTTTTATCATTTAATTAATAGTCCATTTTGCTGCTATTCCTACCAAAATGGATGACTTCACATTTACCAACATTGTATTCCACCTGCCAGATCCTTGCCCACTCACTTAAACAATCTATATCCCTTTACATACATTCAGTGTCCTCTACACACTTTGCTCTACTACTCATCTGAGTGTCATCTCTGAACATTGACATGCTACGCTTGGTCGCCAACTCCAAATCATCTATGTAAATTGTAAACAATTGCAGTCCCAACACTGATCTCTGAGGCACACCACTAGTCACTGATTGCCAACCAGAAAAACACCCAATTATCCCCACTCTTCACTTTCTCTTAGTTAACCAATCCTCTATCCATGCTAAGTGGTGTTTCCGTATGGGGTGCTGATTTTTGAGGCTGGGGAAGTGGTTGCAGTTGGTGCGGCGGAGCGTGGCACCGGGAGCAGGGGTCAGCAGGATGGCGGCGGTTGGGCTTTACCGAGCATGTTTATATGCCAGGGGAGTTTCCGCAGCTGTCCTACGGCTCTGCATTCAGAAACATGAAGCAGACTGGAGGATTCCAACCTCTTTCATAAATCATAAATGCAGCTTCAGCACAACTTATTCAAACTTTACTCCTGTTGTTACCCAACATGCTTCATTTTTCAAGGGCACTGCAGTGATCAACGGTGAGTTCAAAGAGATCAATTTGGATGACGACAAGGGCATGTATCTGGTCCTCTTCTTCTATCCTCTGGATTTCACTTTTGTCTGCCCAACTGAGATCACTACATTTAGTAACAAAGCAAATGAGTTCCATGATGTAAACTATGAAGTAATTGATGTTTCGGTAGATTCTTATTTCTCCCATCTTGCCTGGATCAACATTCCAAGAAAGAGTGGGGGTCTTGGGCATCTGAATATACCATTGTTGTTTGATTTAACAAAGCAAAACTCTCAGGATTATGGAGTGTTATTGGAAAACTCTGGTATTGCTCTGAGAGGTCAAGCACATCGGCATCAATGATCTGCCTGTAGTCGCAGTATTGAAGAGGTTCTCTGCTTAGTTAAGACCTTCCGGTTTGTGGAAAACCATGGAGAGGTTTGCCCAGCTGATTGGGCATCTCATTCTCCAACGATCAAGTCTTCTCCAGAAGCTTCGAAAGAGTACTTTGCAAAGGTCAAGGAGTAATTTGCATACATTACTTTTGTTTGGTTTGGACTATTGGGAGTAAGTATTTACAGAGATAAATGTTTTCTTTACCTGACAGTGGTGTTGGATGTCGAATTAAAGTTTACCAGATCCAAGTACTATATTTGAAATGTTTGTCCAGTGAAAGTTATCGATTAAAAGAAGATGAACACTATACTATACGGAATGCTCACTCATTGTTTAAAAATCTTTATACCCTGAAGTAGGGCAGAAGAATTAAAATCTGGCAAAATATCATGACCATTTAAAGTTGAGATAGTACATAGAACATTACAGCGCAGTACAGGCCCTTCGGCCCTCGATGTTGCGCCGACCAGTGGAACCAATCTAAAGCCCCTCTAATCTACACTATTCCAATATCATCCATATGTTTATCCAATAACCATTTGAATGCTCTTAATGTTGACAAGTCCACTACTGCTGCAGGCAGGGCACTCCACGCCCTTACTACGCTCTGAGTAAAGAACCTACCTCTAACATCTGTCCTATATCTCTCACCCCTCAATTTAAAGCTCTGTCCCCTCGTGTTAGCCATCACCATCCGAGGAAAAAGGCTCTCACTATCCACCCTATCTAATCCTCTGATCATCTTGTATGCCTCTATTAAATCACCTCTTAACCTTCTTCTCTCTAACGAAAACAACCTCAAGCCCCTCAGCCTTTCCTCATACGATTTTCCCACCATATCAGGCAACATCCTGGTAAATCTCCTCTGCACCCTTTCCAACACATCCACATCTTTCCTATAATACGGCGACCAGAACTGTACGCAATACTCCAAATGGGGCCGCACCAGAGTTTTGTACAGTTGCAGCATGACCTCCTGGCTCCGAAACTCAATCCCTCTACCAATAAAAGCTAACACACCGTACGCCTTCTTAACAACCCTATCAACCTGGGTGCCAACTTTCAGGGATCTATGCACATGGACACCCAGATCCCTCTGTTCATCCACACTACCAAGTATCTTACCATTAGCCCAGTACTCTGTATTCCTGTTACTCCTTCCAAAGTGAATCACCTCACACTTTTCCGCATTAAACTCCATTTGCCACTTCTGAGCCCAGCTCTGCAGCTTATCTATGTCCCTCTGTAATCTGCCACTAGTAGCTAACCATGTATTAGAAATGTATTGAAAGTCTAAAGTGATTTATAAAATAAATTCATTTTATACAAAATAAATTCAGTTTATTTAAATGTAAAAAAAGAGGGCAGCACGGTGGCACAGTGGTTAGCACTGCTGCCTCACAGAGCCAGGGACACGGATTCAATTCCAGCCTCGGGTCACTGTCTGTGTGGAGTTTGCACATTCTCCCCGTGTCTGCGTGGATGTCCTCTGGGTGCTCCGGTTTCTTCCCACACTCCAAAGTTGTGCGGGTTAGGTTGATTGGCCATGCTAAATTGCCCCTTAGTATCAAGGGGTTATCAGGGTAAATAAGTGGGGTTTTGGAGATAGGGCCTGGGTGGGATTATGGACGGTGCAGACTCGATGGGCTGAATGGCCTCTTTCTACACTGTAGGGATTCTATGGAGTCCATGGATACATTTACCTGTAACACCATGCACCTCTATCTTATGCAGCAGCACCTTGTCGAATCAGAGAATCAAAATGCCTTCTGGAAATCCAGATACACCATATCCACCGGTTTCCTGTTGTCCACCGCGCTTGTTATGTCATCAAAGAATTCCACTAAATTAGTTAAACAAGACCTGCCTTTCATGAACAAATGCTATGTCTTCTCAATGGAACAACGTCTATCCAGATGTTTCGCTATTTCTTCGGTGATGACAGATTCAAACATTTTCCCCATTACAGAAGTTAAGCTAACCCACCTATAGTTACCCGCCTTTTGTCTACCTCCTTTTTTATACAGTGGCGTCACATTTTCCAATCTGTTGGAACTGCCCCAGAGTCCAGTGAATTTTGGTAAATTACCACGAGTGCATTTGCTATTTCCCCTGCCATCTCTTTTAGTGCCCAGGGATGCATTCCATCAGGGCCAGAAGACTTGTCTACCTTTAGCCCCATTAGCTTACCTAACACTGCCTCTTTAGTGATAATGATCGTTTCTAGATCCTCACCTGCCATAAGCTTCTTGTCATCAATTTTTGGCCTGTTATTTGTGTCTCCCACTCTGAAGACTGACACAAAATACCTGTTCATCTCTTCAACTTCCTCCCAACAGATGGTGTTAAGGGCTCATAATGGCCAGGGAGCATAGCATGCAACATACTACCACAAATCTTGATGCCCACTCAGGGCTCCCAAAAGTAGTCCATGCAACAGAAACATTAGGCGGGATCTTCTGGTCCCGCTGACAGTGACACTCTGCCGCAGGTTCCCCAGCCATAGAGGGGGTGAACAACAGGAAAGCTTGTTGACAGCAGTGGGACCAGGAGATCCTGCCGCTGGCCTTTGGTGGGCCATCTCCTTCACTGCAAAACACAATTGGGGGGGAGGGGAATGCTGCACATCGATGGCATGTTCTATTATATCCATTGCGACATGTCAATAGTCATTTGCTTTGTACATGCAAACAACTATACTAAGATGGCATTGAGCACACTTCCAAGATCAGGGCCGGGATTCTCCCAAAACAAAACTAAGTGCCCAAAGGGCGGTAAAATGGGAGTATTCCTCCCTCCTCCACGCCCCCACGCCGCTCCCCCCCCCCCGATATTTTGGGGCATTCTTCGCTGAACAAATCTCCGATACTCTGAGCAATACAATGGGGGGAATTTTACCATTTTGAGCCTAAGTGCTGAATCTTGGCGTCAAATAGATCCGCGCCTGGAATCCTCTTTGCAGCGCGCCCATACACGTTTTGCCGGCTCCGGTCCGATTCGCGCTGTGGGCGGGGCTTAGTGCTGGTGAACCGATCGGAGCTCTGAACTGAGCATGCGCAGTTTGAAAAAAATCTGACAGAGTGCGCCTGGGCTCGAAAAAAAAAGCAGAACGCGGAGAGAGTGACTCTCTGATGATCATCCTCTGATCAGGGGTGGGGGGGGGGGGTGTGTGACCGATCATCCCCTGGTGGGGGGGGCAGGGGGTGTGACGATCATCCCCTGGGGGGAGAGGGGAGAGGGGGCGTGACGTTGCATCCTCTGGTCACATCCTCTGGGGGGTGGGGGTCAGCTGCCAGTCTGCAGCCGGTCCCTCCTGCCGGAGTGGACATGCGGCTATGCCATCCCACGAAACCTTTAGGATGAAGCAATTCCTCGCGAAGAAGATGAAGCAGAACCGGCCAATTCCACCGTGGCCGATTCCACAGTGTAAAGGGATACACCATCACTGGTACACTACCAACCACAGCCATCTCTCCCGCTCTCTTGCCTCTGCAGGGAACAAAGAACAAAGAACAGTACAGCACAGGAAACAGGCCCTTCGGCCCTCCAAGCCTGTGCCGCTCCTTAGTCCAACTAGACCAATCGTTTGTATCCCTCCATTCCCAGCCTGCTCATGTGACTATCCAGGTAAGTCTTAAACGATGTCAGCGTGCCTGCCTCCACCACCCTACTTGGCAGCGCATTCCAGGCCCCCACCACCCTCTGTGTAAAAAACGTCCCTCTGATGTCTGCGTTATACTTCGCCTCTCTCAGCTTGAGCCCGTGACCCCTCGTGATCGTCACCTCCGACCTGGGAAAAAGCTTCCCACTGTTCACCCTATCTATACCCTTCATAATCTTGTATACCTCTATTAGATCTCCCCTCATTCTCCGTCTTTCCAAGGAGAACAACCCCAGTCTACCCAATCTCTCCTCATAGCTAAGACCCTCCATACCAGGCAACATCCTGGTAAACCTTCTCTGCACTCTCTCCAATGCCTCCACGTCCTTCTGGTAGTACGGCGACTAGAACTGGACGCAGTACTCCAAATGTGGCCTAACCAGCGTTCTATACAGCTGCATCATCAGATTCCAGCTTTTATACTCTATACCCCGTCCTATAAAGGCAAGCATACCATATGCCTTCTTCACCACCTTCTCCACCTGTGTTGCCACCTTCAAGGATTTGTGGACTTGCACACCTAGGTCCCTCTGTGTTTCTATACTCCTGATGACGCTGCCATTTATTGTATAACTCCTCCCTACATTATTTCTTCCAAAATGCATCACTTCGCATTTATCCGGATTAAACTCCATCTGCCACCTCTCCGCCCAATTTTCCAGCCTATCTATATCCTGCTGTATTGCCCGACAATGCTCTTCGCTATCCGCAATTCCAGCCATCTTCGTGTCATCCGCAAACTTGCTGATTACACCAGTTACACCTTCTTCCAAATCATTTATATATATCACAAATAGCAGAGGTCCCAGAAGAGTAATCTGTGGCTGGTAGTGTACCAGTGATGGTGCCAGGAAGCATTGGCCGCAGGCTGGCAGCTGACCCCCCCCCCAACCAGAGGATGAGGCGTCACACCCCCTCCCCTCTCACCACCTCCCCCCCCGCTCCCCCCCCTCCCCCCCAGGGGATGAGGCGTCACACCCCCTCCCCTCCCACCCACCCCCGCCCAGGGAATGAGACATCACACCCCCTCCCCTCTCCCCCCCCCACCCAGGGGATGAGACGTCACACCCCCTCCCCTCCCACTCCCCCAGGGGATGAGACGTCACACCCCCCCCCCCCCCCCCCAGAGGATGAGACGTCACATCCCCTCCCCTCCCACTCCTCCTCCCCCCCCCCCCCCCCCATCCCCCCCCCCAGGGGATGAGATGTCACACCCCCTCTCCTCCTCCCACCACCCTCCCGCCCCGACCAGAGGATGACCTGGGTCAGAGAGCTGTTGCAGTCTCTGACCCCGCTCTTCGGAGGCTGCAGCGGCAACTTCAGACTTTTAGTTTGCAGGTCAGGTTACAGCGCGGACGTGGATCGGGCCAGAAGACGGTAAAGTGGGATTTGGCGGTAGAGTTGGGCACGCGGTTCATTAAGTCGATTTAAATGCATGTCAGTAAAGGCGCGATCTGCTCAGATTCGGGTGCAGATCGCGTTAAAGGCCCGACGCCTAACTTTGCCGCGATTTCACGCCCATAAGTTTTGGTAAAATCAGGCCCAGTGTGCCTCAAACTGATTCACGCTGAAAAGTGGTGGGCGGAGCCTCATTCCACCCGAAAGGCTGGCAGCATATGGCAGCATAGTGCTGAGCGGGCCACTGCGCATGCGCCGATCTACCACTGCTGGCCTCCCAATTGCTGGCATTCCCTGGAACCCCCAGATTGCTGGCCTTCTCGACCCCCCCCACCAAATCCCCCGATTGGTGGCCTACCGGATTGCCAACTCCCAGGCCAGCCCAATCTCCAAACCACCCCCCCATTCCCCCTAAAGGCCAGCCCTGATCTACCCTCCCCCTCAGGATGAAGCAATTCCTCGCGAAGAAGATGAAGCAGAACCGGCCAATTCCACCGTCATTTTTAAATGAAGAGTTCCTATTATTCAACATACGTCCTATAACTAACTTTAACTGCTTTAAAAATCTTCTTCTACATTTTCATCAAACCAATGATTTAAAATAAAATGTATTTCTGTCTGTGTTCGCTTTTCTACTTGAATCAAGATGTGACCAATGACAGACAGCAAACACAGGCTCTTGACATTGAAAAAACAAATTATTATTCTTCCGACACAGTGAGGGCCTATCTTGATTTACATTTACATCCAGACAGTTTTGATCCTCTCTGCATAGGCTTTGCAGGTCTGTTAGTGCTGTAAAAATAATAAATGAGTTTATCCAGGGTTATATTTTTCAACCCCGAATGACATCCCCCACTTGTTTTTCAGTAACATGGACAATTTGAGCTTCTTTCCTTATCAGTTTCGGTACATTCATGAATTAGCAATCATTATAATTGTGCCGTTTAATTTTTATTTTTAAGATGTGGTGATAATTAGTGCCAATTAGAGCCAGTAACTCACTAATTTAAAACAACTTTAAAAAATGGTTCTTTTCACTGCAAAGGTATTATGAGCTCAATTTCATTTAAGTATATATTCCTGTACTATTTTATACAAGTTGGATAACATATCTTATGACAGTTACGCTTATGCAGATTTTAAAATGTAAATAATACTATTTATCAGTTCTTTTTTTGCCAGTGCATAACACCATGGTCAATATACATTATTAATTGTAATGTTAGTATAGGCAGTGTACAAAATCATTTAATATTTTATTCTGTACTAAAACTTGGTATTGATTATAGGAAGTTCACTAGCCTTATTAAAGTTAAGCCACAGGTTCCTTCAACTAATCATTATGATTTTTTATTCAATCAAGGGTGAGTACCAATTGGCGAGACCAGCATTCATTGCCCATCCCTAATTGCTTGAGAAAGTGGTGAGCTCCCTTCTTGAACTGCTGCAGTTCAGGTGGTGTAGGTGCACCCACAGTGTTCTTAGGGAGTGAGTTTCAGGATTTTGAACCAGCAGCAGTGTAGACAATATATTCCAAGTCAAGATGGTGTGTGGCTTTGAGGCGAACTTCCAAGTGTGGCATTTCAATGTATCTGCAGCCTTTGTCCTTCTAAATTATATTGGTCATGGGTTTGAAATGGGGATCTTCATGAGTTCCTGCAGAGCATTTGTAGATTGTACATAATTCTCTCCTGTTGGAAATGGTCTTTACCTGGCACTTGTGTAGCACAAATGTTTTTTTTAAACTTACCACTTGTCAGCCCAAGCCTGGATTTTGTACAGGTCTTGGTGCATTTGGAC